>NC_084804.1:13712975-13860920 GCF_963583255.1 Pyrus communis | reverse complement strand
AGGCTAAAGTCGTAATCTTTAATCCTGGATCATTTTAGTCAACTCTTAACTTCAGAGATTTTGGTTTAGGAAAATTTTAAAGCTCATGAGCTGGGACTGCTTGCATGTGTTTGATTATAGGCACATGAGAGACTAATTTTTTGTTAATTTAGTTTAGCAATGTATTAACTCAAAATTAATACAGGGTATCCAAGGATTTATATGCCCCTGCTCTTGGTGGGATCATGCTGTCAATTGGAATCAAACTTTCGGTTGATGATTTTGCTCTTGCATTCAAAAGGTAATATTTTGTTCAGCATTGTGTATATATTCTTCTTACTGTCATTTATTTATCCTAATCTGTCAGTGAGGTTTTGAGTGTGCTTCCAATACTCTTTACTTCTCATCTGTTGCAGACCTTTACCACTCTCTGTTGGGTTTATCGCGCAGTATGTGCTGAAACCGCTACTTGGGGTACTAATTGCAAACGCATTTGGCGTGCCGAGGGTGTTCTACGCTGGCTTTGTTCTCACCGCTTGTGTTGCAGGGGCTCAGCTGTCTAGCTATGCTAGTTTCTTGAGCAAAGGAGATGTGGCCTTGAGCATTCTCCTCACCAGCACCACCACCATTGCTTCCATGATCTTAACGCCTTTACTAACTGGCCTTTTAATCGGTTCTGTTGTTCCGGTTGATGCTGTTGCCATGTCAAAGTCAATATTGCAGGTAACTGGGAGTTTAGTGATACAGGTGATTTAGCTCTGCTTCTATTATTGATGCTTAATGTACATTTCATTGACATTGTTATTTTACATGTTAGGTGGTTCTTGTTCCGGTCACAATTGGTCTTGTGCTCAATACTTACGCAAAACCAGTTGTCAATTTCCTTCAACCAGTGATGCCAGTTGTTGCTATGATTTGCACTTCATTGTGCATTGGTAGTCCTCTTGCAATTAACCGGAGTCAAATTCTATCTGTAGAGGGTTTCCGGTTGATATTTCCAGTCATAGCATTTCACGCTGTGGCCTTTACACTTGGATACTGGGTATCCAAAACTCCAGGTTTGAGGTAAATGTTCCTTTGTCATAGAATGTTAAAGTTCATGCTTGGAAGTCATGTCTTGTCCACTGTGAGGAAGAACTGTGAGCCGTCGGTATAATATGAGAATTAGCAACCTTTGTTGCCGTTGCCCTTGTTTTTCACTTTGATTCTTCATGTTTCAGTGGATCTTCCATAGGTGTTTATCTTTCACCCTTGATGATCTTGCTAATAACTTACATGTTTGATCATTGCATCCCCGGTCTCAAATAGCAAGTATCTATGAAAACTTGTCTGTTGATAGTTTCTAGGAGAGTCATTAAGCTCACTTGGTTCTAAGAAATTTTAAAGCCGAAGTCAGGAGCATTTTTATATCCTCATGTTCCCGTATATATAATGTTATTGTTGTCACCACAGGCAAGAAGAAGAAGTTAGTAGGACACTTTCCTTGTGCACAGGAATGCAGAGTTCCACTTTGGCAGGGCTCCTTGCAAGCCAGTTCCTTGGGAGCAGCCAGGCCGTTCCTCCAGCATGTTCAGTTGTTGCCATGGCCATCATGGGCCTGTTTCTTGCATCTTTCTGGGGCACCGGCTCTCGAATCAGAGACCTGCTGTCCCTACTAACGCCTCAAACAGGTTCTCCAATGAAGGCGTAGCAATGAAAACAACAATCAGGGAACTCACGGGGCATATATAATGCTAATTTAGTACACACTGATGGTCGGGGTTACGAACGCAGAACATTACAAGGACGGTACAATAAAAGAGATGATCCCGACGGTCATGTTGAACCACCTTAACTGGTTTGGAAAGCAACTACTGCATACAGGGAGGATTGGGAATCGAAAATAGACGGCAAGAAAACATACTTTAGGCTAGAATTGTAAAGTTGTAAAGCTTTTTATACTATCATGTGTATATTCATGTTGTTACTTTGTAAGTAATGATAAAGGTATACAAATGTCATCCTCTCTCTCTCTCTCTCTCTCTGAGAAGCTCATCGGGATTTTCAAAGGCTTTGGCTAATAAGCCCATCAGTCCCAACATAGATAAGACCTTTTTATGGGCTGACTACGGAATGATGCTTGTTAGTATTGATCTTGTGCATGGTAAGAGTTTGCTGTTTGCAACACTCTCGAGTCACGGACTATTCCTTATAAAATTGACAAAAACCAGTAAAGGCCTCTTTCTCAATCTAACGGCAAAGCAATCCTTTCGGTTTTTAACATAAAACTCTAAGCTGGTCAATCTTTTGCTTACTTGGACGCTTAGCTGGTCTATCTTTTACTTACAAGAATGCTTAGTTGGTCTGTCTTTTGCTTACAAGGATGCTTAGCTCGTCTGTCGCTAGTTCGATGACACATTGATTAACAAATGCCATTGGGACAGCAAATAAGACCTTTTTCCTTTGTTTATATATACAACTAACTTAACCTTCTAGATATAGAGAAACAAAACATAGCGGAAGTGACATCAATCCGGCATCCATGAAAACAAAAAACTTAACCTTCTAGATATATATTTGCTCACTTAATAATTGGTAGCAAACTATCTGTTTATCTGAGTGACGGAGTAGCGAGGGCCGGAAGCAGGGGCTGTTGGAAATTATATATTGTAATATATAATTTTAATAATTGAATGAAAAATATTGTTAACCAATTTCTTGGAAAGGTTATATTGTTTAGGTGTATTCCTTGATAAGTGATGTATACTTATAGATGAAAAGTTACATCTCTTTAATAAGTAGAAATTGGATTCTATTTAAACCCATGAAACCATTGGTATTAAAGATAGAAAATTAGAGTTAATTTTACTCTTGAGAAATAGGGTTTCCCCACTTTGTTTCTCTCATGTTTTGTGAGTCAAATTCCGAGTCGTGTCTTGAGAGTACGGAATATATAAAGTTCGTCAGAGTTCGAAGATTGAAGTGCTTTGACTTCGGATTATAGATTGTTGAATCCTGGGAGATGGACGCCTACCGAACTACAAGCATAAGAGTAGGGGCGAAATTCTATCTTTAGCACATTGCATTTATGCAAGCCTCAATCTCCAAGTTTGTCAGTTATTCTAACTTTTTCTCTAGTTGTTTATATTAATCTCATATATAATTGATGTCGTGAATTTCTTTATGATTATTATCATTGGAATTATATTGTTATTTTTCATATTTTCTAATATTGCTCCAACAGGGGCTTCATGCATATGTTTAACGTTTTTATAATCTTGTGCGCCTGATGTTATGAACTGTGCAGAAGTTCGAGAACCATGTGGAATGGGGGATTGATTTGGCATATGAGCATGAAAGGTATGTTGTCTATGCAGTAGTCCAATATCATTAATTTTTTCTTTGCTGGTTTTGTATTTTTATGATACTGATTAAAGTGAGTTCAATGATTTTTCCTTTTCTTTCGTGCAGATACTTGACCGGGGAGAAATTTAAGCAGCCGGTTATTGTTTACAACTATCCGAAAAAGACCAAAGCCTTCTATAGCCTCAATGAAGACGGTGAGACAGTGTTTGCTATGGATGTCGTCGTCCCAAAAGTAAGGCATTTTCCTCTGAAAGGTTTTTCCTTTTATTTTAATGCGTTCTATTCTGTACACGTAGATTGGCATCGTGCATCTTTTCAGCACGTAAAAATGTTTGTGTTTTTCATGTTTTCAGGTTGGATAGTTGATCGGTGGAAGCCCAAGGGAAGAGCGTTACGGTGTTCTAAAGGAAAGGTATGACAACGTACGAGTACTACGTACATATGCATTTTCATCTTGTCTTTATTTATTAGTGACATGATCGATTATCTGCAAATTCTTGTGGGATTGTAGGATTCTGGAGATGGGACGGCACGTTGAGGATTATCAATCGTACCTGGACTTGCGGCGCTTTGGGACTATTAAGCATAGCGGCTTTGATTTAGGGTTTGAACGGATGGTTATGCTTGCCACTGGGCTTGACAACATTAGAGATTGCATTTCCTACCCTAGAGATCGAGGAAGAGAAGATCCTTAAATTATAGGCGGTTGATGTATATAACTAGGGATGCATTCGAATAAGTCCTGTTTGACATATTATTCAGAGAAACATATATAGAACAAAGGATTTGTGTTTGCTTCGTGAAGCATCTATACTTGCTGTGGAATTTCACTTGTAGCATTGTGTTTGCTTAGAATGCTAAGATTAAATTTGCGCTTTCATTTTTCATTCATTTCTTGCTATATATGGACAAAGGAGGAGTGAAGTCTTCAGTGGTGTCTATAGATTATATTCTTGTGGCCTTTGGTTTTTCTCAAATGAAATTGGTTAACCTGCATAGGCTTTAAACTACTGGATCTGCAAGCTTTGATTGCTAGTTCTTGACCTTTGCAAAAGAAACTAGAGCTATTATAAAATAAAAATAAAAATAATTCTCATATTATATATATTTTCATAGAACTGCACCAAGGAAGTAACTGAAAAACAAAATATTCTCATGATCATGTTTGTAGGTAATATTTTTTATATTTTTCCTTGTTAGTTGTCGACTTGCCTCTCGAGGTTTTCTGGTTTGCTGAAATTATTAAAGTTATGGCATGCCAATTTGTGATTCTACATTCAAAGAATTAGCTTTATCTTCAAGAGCAAGCAATCCAAGATTGAGGAGAAAAAGAACATATGTGGGTAATATATATGTAATGTACTAAAGCGGAGCCTCATATACATATACATATATATATATATATATATATATATATATATATATATCTCTGTCTGTTACTTAATAAAACAAGTGGACAAAGCTTTCCTAAATTAGATGGAGAAATATGAGTCTCCGTTTCTCCCTCTCTCTCTCTCTCTCTCTCTCCCCCTCTCCCTCCTCACGAGAGAGACACTACACACATGCACACAACAAATATACACCTCTTTAAAGATTTGACGCTATATGGATGCATTACAATTTTATTCTTCATTTTACTTTGCTTCTATGCAATTTAATTAATATTTATTTTTCAGGCCATATATTGTCGCCTTTTTTATGTGTGTGATTAAAACTGTATATATATATATATATATATATATATATATATATATATTATATAAATCAATCCAAAATTATTATATATATATATATATTATATACATCAATCCAAAATTATTATATATATATATATATATATTATATAAATCAATCCAAAATTATTAACAACATATGATATATAGCTGATCAAACAGCAGAACAGATATCTGCAATCTTTTCCATCACCTTTACCTGAGTCTTGAGACACTTTATGTAATGCGCAGCCTCATCCAACAAGCTGCAAATATCCATGGCTTCCCCACCTGGTACAAACTTCCGAAGCTCGTCCGCCTCCCAAATAGTACCGATCTCTTCCTCATCATCACACTTCTTCATCTTCATCCTCTTCTTACTATTGTCAGTTCTTCTGGCTGAACAATTATAAATCTGCGAACCCTTGTGGCTTCGATTAATCTTCGTAAGCAAAGTGCTACTCCAAGCTCTTCTAGTCCCAACTGCTGAGGCCATGGCAGCATCAGCAGCATTCTTAACACTCAAATATCTTCTACACATCTCCATAGGAGAAAGTATATTTGTTGATGATGATATAGATCTTTGCCTATTAATTCTCTGCAAGGCTTGAAGAAAACCTTTTGTGAACCTAGATTCAAAAGTGGTATATTTAGACCTCAAAGACAAGCGCTTCGGATTCATGGTGTGGAATAGGGTTTTGCTCTTAGGGATGGACCAAAGGACTACTAAAAGATGGAAAATATATAAATTTTATTCTGACACAGGGTCCTCTTGTTCGAAAAATTTTTAGGAGTGCCGGGTACACCAAAAAATTTTGGTGTATCCTCACTCATTAGAATTTGATTTTATTTTTTTATTGAAAAATAAGTGAGGGTAGAGTCCACCATTATGAGTGAGGGTACACCAAAATTTTTTGGTGTACCCGGCACTCTGAAAAATTGCTCCTCTTGTTCCCAATGCTCACAACTCACAAGGACAAAAGGAGAATCAAATTCTGACACAAATGTCAATGTACGTTTTACTTTTCACCTATCATTATTAATTTTTTTAAATTCATGTTATTTAAAAGTCGAAAATTAAAAATAATGTATAAAAAATAAAAATAAATCTGTAAATAGTACTACTCTTTTTATTATATGATACAATCGATATTTCGAAGGAAGATTTAAATTTGAAACTTCAAATATAAAAAATAATGTTCATAATCAGTTGAACTACATACTGTTTAGAAGAATCAAATTCTTTAAGACACTACAATAATGCATTAATTATTCTTTGGGGCTTCTTCTAGCTAGTAGTTGGGGTTTTTGTTTTTTGGTAAACAGTAGCAGGCGGTGAAAAGTGAGTTTTGTGGGGTTGCTATAAGGGCCAACCACCATATGAGAGCACATGGTTGCAATACCCACTTGGATTAATTGTGGGGCCTTAATTTCTCATTTCCTCTCTTTGTTCTTTTTATATGAATCTTTCCTAGTGAATCGTTGTGTACATGCTTACGATAACTTTGCAATATTTTAAATTTGTATTTTCTGGTCACTAGTGACCAAATGGTGAAGGCAGAGGCTGGGGATGGGGTGACGATCATGCCATGTTCTAGTAAACAAGATCAAACTACGTCCTGTCATCAGGAAAACTGTTATGAGTTCAAATTCTTTACTGATGTTTATGTTAGTTTTTATGCTTTGAAGTGTTTTAAAATATTCACTCTTATACTTGAAGTCTAATATGCGATATTACCATATCTCAATATGCAGTGTTATAGAGTTCAAATTCTCAATTGGTATATATATTTAGTTTTTATTTTGAGTTTCCATGATCTTTTGACTCTAAATCTTGAATCTAAAACATTTAACTACTTCGAACATACAAGTTAAACATATCATACTAAGAGCTAAGAGCTTGAAGCCAAGTATTTACAAAATATTCACGTACCCTAAGCATGTAAAATCGAATATGCGATATTTTTCTCTCTCAATATACTAGTATATATTGTACAAAGAAGAAGAAAGACATTTGCATTTTTCATTGGTATAAAGGCAGGGTGGTGTGTTGAAGGATCACATGGCTCCAAAGTTTCGTTCCAAAAGTTCTCCAAACCCCCAAATGCGCATGTTTATGGCTCCAATAAGGATCAGTTGCAGGAAAAAAATTAAATAAGTCTTGCACGAATGTAGGAAAATTACAGCATGAATCTTATAAGATCGTTATGTAAGTAAGAAGGTTACCGTTGCACAATAAAAACTACTGACAGTGCAAGCCACTTCAACCCCAGCATGCATCGATCTTTCTATTACATAATCTTGGAGAATGAAGAAAATATATGTAGTTTTTAGTTCCCCTTGAAAGTGATGTTAATACCTTGATAGGGCAATTTTTTTTTTCAACGGTTAATTTTAAATTACTTCTCTTCAAACTGACAGATATGCATGCATGCCAAAACGCACGCTTGATTGGAGGTCTTCAACCAAAAGAATCCACTACTGCACTTAATCAGTAGCAAAATAAGAACATGGGTGGGCCCATTTTTTCCTATACTTAATCTTTACCAAAGTTCTAGAATTAGACTATTTAACTAACTCATAATTAGGCTTACTATTTTCAAAGTAAGTTGGATCAGCATGTGCCTACCTCTAAATTAATTAATTAATAGAATTGTCTGGACCACTAATATGCAGGCTGACTCAGTGTTTGGTGTGTGCATCCTCATTAAGCTCTAAATTAATTAATTAATTAGAATTGTTTGGACCACTGGCTGACTCAGTATTTGGTGTGTGCATCCTCGTCATACGATTTTATTTTATTTTTATATATGTTTCACTTATGTGTGTGTGTGTGCGTGTGTGTAATGACTTTTTACTTTCTCTGCAGACATGCAACAACAGAAGAAAATGCATTAGGTTGACATACTGCATAGATTAGTTTTGCATGGATATATATATACGGTACAAGATTTCGATTTTATTTTTGTGCTTTGTGCTGGTCCTGCTGGGCGCTAGGGAATATAAATAAGTAAATAATTTAGAAATCCGAACAATGTTTAGTGAAGCCCAACTTCGTATCTTATCGTGTTTTAAACCTGACTGCAGGTTTGATATTTCGAAATCCGAAAACTCTTTCGAAAGTCTTGAAGGAAATCTAGTTGGTAGAGTAAACCTGCTTAAAGGAATGTTCATGTAATGAATGAACTTCTTTATTTGGTTATATAAAACCAAAAACTAGAACAATAAAAAGAGGAAGACAGAGAAAATGGCCATTTCAATTAACGGACCTCTTTTGCAGGTTACAAGTTCTAGAAAACCGGTTTTGCAAATTAGTTGATTTGTGGAGAACATGTATTTTAGGTTCTACATAACCAATTATTTGAAGAGTTAATAAACCTGACATGTAGCCATGGAGGAGAAATTAAATATAGTGAACCTGTTCTGCAGGTTTATATTCAATTATTTGGTGAACGTGAAGGTTTATCCAGAACAATAACCGAAACCCTACAATATATTTTACATTTTGTCGATAATTGGTAGAGGTTGCTGATCTTAAAAAGCAATATCAAAGTCAAATGATTTAAACCGAAAGCTGAAACAACAAAGACCAGGCGAAATACATAGATAGATATGATCCTCGAGGTAAAACATAAAAGATAGATGGTTGGATTATTAAAATACATTACGGAATGAATCCCAAAAAACGTGTGTCAAAATGTATGTCCAAAACATGTCCCTGAATCCTATATATTGCTTAGTGGCACCATCTGATACTTAAACCAATCCCTATTAACACAAATCAAACTCGAAATCTCAAATACACAATGCATAATGTATTTCACACCAGATAGTACCTCTAAACAAATAATCAAGTTAACCAAGTCTTCTAGGTCCGCTAAATACTGGCCTCCTGATCGAACACTTACTACATATGCGAGACCTCTAGGCTCTAGCTATAACCCCAAACAAAATGTCCTTAGTTACAAGGCAAGAAATTCTTAAATCTAAATGCATACATACAATTAAATCCAAGAAACAATTCCACATGTACATCCTAACTATTGCAAGCACACCTGCAGATTCGGTACGACATATTATCCCCATAGCCGACAATAATATGTAGCCAAATCCAACTGATGTACAATAATCACCAAAGCCTTCTCATCTTATCCGTACTAAACAAAACTTGAGTGTAATATTTCAAAATGGGAAAATTCTATTAAGCTCCAGTGAATCCTACACCACTGAGAATTGTAACCGTTATATTTTAATTATTGAATGCTTGACCAAGAATTTAACAACAAAAAGTCGCCGTGTTTAGAATACTCTGGTAATACGTACTTTAAAATTTCTTCAAAACGTTATATTTCTAGTTTTCTACAACCCCATATATACTGGCCCGAGTATATTTTGTTAGGCTTGAACTGTACCCTACTCATCAGTACTCTGATAAGCACCATAAGCCATGCACATATAAGCTTTTTATGGTTTTGTTTTTCTTTCTTTATTTTCAGTTTAGTAAATTAGATGAATATTATCCACAAGAAAGACGCGAGTTGCAAATATCTACACAGTGAACATTAACTCTGTGACTACTTTTGGACATATCTAAAAGATTGAATAACTGGAAAAAGCAAATCACGGGTCATGGTTGTTATATACGATAAAAGGATATATGGGATCAGATGATTAACCGGACGGCCAATTTCCTGCATATCCTCTTTCTTTTCTTAAAATAAAAAGAAATTGGTGTATGCATCACATTTTTTCTAAGATCTATGTTGATTGTTTGTGAGAAGAAAAATGCATATTTATTTAAGAAGCTGATCAAAATTTCAGAACTGAAGATTATAAAACTTAACACAATTAGTTACAAGTAAAAGCACACCGGTCACATATTATACATACACATACACACACACACATAAAATATATAGATTTCTCTATTAACAATATCACATCTCCCAGTAATTTACAGATCAAAGTTCTATATAGTATCAATCTCCTTGTTCACTTTATTTTATTTCATGTTTTGAGATCTATATATACCAACCAGAGAGTGCATAATTATACATATTTTTTTTTTTTTTTTGTACTTTTTTTCCTGTAATTGTTACCAACATTATTCTTTATATCATATATATTATGAATCAAGAGATCACTCAAGTAGTAGTAGAGTGAATTTCCACAATTGTCCTCATCACCTTTACCTGTGTGGTAAGGCACTTCATGTAATGAGCAGTCTCCTCCAACAAGCTCCAAGTATCCATGCCTTCACCGCCTGGTACGACCTTCCGCAGCTCATTTACCTTGTTCTGCTCAACTCTTTTCTTCATGGAGTAGTGAGAGCGACTGCCAATTGATCTCCTTACAACGCCACCGTTGCACGCTTGGTTTCGGATCTTCCAGAGCAGCGCCCTACTCCATGCTCTTCTTCTCCCTACAGCACAAGCCATGGATGCATAAGAAGCAGTCTTGATTTTATGATATCGCCGCCGGATCTCTCTCGGGGAAGACGATATTGATGATGATGCTGATCTAGGGTGGTTTTTGTTTATTCTGATTAGGGCTTTCACGAACCCTTTAGTGAACCTAGATTTCAATGAATTAGGGTTAGGAGAATTCATGGGTCTATATATGTTTGTGGGAAAAAAAAAAGGGTTTGTTTAGACAGTTGGGTTGGGGGTACTTGAAAATAGAAAGAGGTGAACTTTTAGGAGGAAATAGAGACAAATGAACAAGATAACAGATTTTCTTCTGACAAAAAGGGTCCAGTTTGCTCACAAGCCACCAGGACAAAGAGGAGAGAATTTAAATGGTGTGCTCTGACAACACAGTCTCTCCTCCAAAACTATACCCCAAACAACAGCAGACCTAGAGAGAGATTATGTGAAAGGCAATTTAAGTAAGAGAGAAGATGAGAGGGAAAATGAGAATAGGAGAAAGAAAAAGAAATAAGATTGCGAAAGAGAATATTGAAAATGGGAGGTGTAAAGAAGAAGGAGACTTAGAGAATAAACCTTTAATATAATAATATAATATTATTATCAATTAAATATGGGCAAGTGATGAATTACCTTTATGAGTAATGAATATGTATTTCTCTTAAATCTACTGGTTTTTTTTATTTTTTTTTATTTTATAATTTAGATGAATTTAATATAAATTATATTTCCTTTATGTGTGTAAAGATAACACTATGCAGCTGTATTCCGTATACAAATCAAAGTTGTTTATCTAGGAAAGCGAATGAAATTGAATAATAGGTTTGTAGCTTCTTTCGTTTTCAACATAGAGTTTTGGAGGTGAAAAGGGGGCTCCGTGGGGCTACAAAGGACCAACCAGCATATGAGCGCACATGGTTCCATTTACCCACTTGTATGGGGCCTTCAATTTTTCTCTTTTCATCTGGTTTTCTTATGCATCTTTCTCCTTAATTTGATGTTTACAACCAACTCATGGTATTATATTCGAATTTGTCTCCTCTTGGCTCTATAAGCCAATGACATGATAGTCCATGGTGATGGTAGTTACTAACTAATTATTAGCTAGTGGTGGTTTCAGATGACAACGATGCCCGGCGGCCGGCGGCCGACACCAAATGATGTCACGGTCACTTTAATCTATATTTAAGCCCGGTTTATAGCTTCAGTAGTGGAGCATTTTAATTTACCCTACAGTATGTCACGGGCATTCTAATTAGAAGAAAATAAAAAAGTAGTGAACAGTTAGATGGATTCATATGGACCTTCTGCTCGTTTAAAAGTGGATTTGAACCATTTACACAAAGGATCGTTAGTCATTGCTCTAACCAATTTAGCTATCTGAACCACTATTATAGAATGACGAGAGTATTTACTCAAACTCATATTGTCGGTATGAGGTCGAGTGTCTTCCGTTGATCATGTGATGAAGTGATGAGATGTATCAGGGTCCATATGACCGTGATCATGCAGCTGCTACCCTAGAGATATCTAGTTAGCCTAATATTCGTGCGGTTGATTAAAATTTAAAACACGTAATGGTATTGGATGGAATTGATGAATCAAATTTTTTAGTGATGTGGGATGAAGTTCCTAATATACTCTCAAATTCAACAGAAAAATAGACGTCGTTAGTGAAAAGGATCACTGATAAACACATTGTTAAGTTTAAGGACTAAAAACTAATATGAGAGTTCATGAACTAAAACTAAACTAGGAGTAAAATTCATAATCATTGCTACAATTAAGCCAAATTTAAAACACGTACCTAATGATATTAGATGAAATTGATGAATCAAAATTTTAGCAACGAAAATTCCAAATATCAAATAATATGTTCAAAATTTCTCTTTTAGTGGGTTGTACAAATTACAAATCTTAAATTCGTGGATCAACCCCATCTCAACCGGACTAAGGCGCAACGGTCGGCTCCCCCGTGGTCATTGAGATTTATTTATTTTTATTTTTTAATTTTTTTTAATTTTTTATTTGTAGTTGAAGTTTTGTTGTCCAACTTCTGAGTAGTATTAAGTTGTAGAAGTTGAACATGAGTTTGTTGCACAATTTTACAATCTCCCACTGTGAGAGTTTGTAATTTGCAGTTTGCCTTCGGTTGATGGTATTTGTATTGTGTCGACTTGCTAGTTGATTCGGGGTTTTCTAATTGGTGTTTTGAGAATAATTCCCTTTATATCATTTTAGCATCACATTGGGATTCAACTGTATTTTTTTTAAGTAGAGCGATAATGTTAAGGGGTTACATAGTTAGTCGCTATGGGAAAGAAAAATCAATAGAAATTGAACACGTATCAAATTGCATAAGCATTATTGCTTTATGCCATTACGATAAAGTGTTTGGATGCGGTAACTAGCACCAGATGGGGATTTGAATGTCTTTATTGGTCAAGATACGAAGCTAATATCCGGATTGATCACTAGAGAGAGTTTTTACTCGCATTGATTATTACCTTGCTACTGAAATTGGTCATCGGATTAAGTGGTTTAGTTTTCATATTTTGGTTTAAAGAATCCCCAAATATTATGAGTGAACATGATAAGGAATAAAAGCGTGATGTTCCTAACCACATGGAAAGATGCATTATACTAATCTCTGTTAGAAAGCAAGAAATTAAGACCGAAATTGGTGATGTATGAGAAATTTTTAGTTATGACGGGAACATAAGTGATACATTACGTGTTTTAATAGGAATGGTGGAAAATTTTATTTTTCAAGTTACTAACTTTTTAGCACATATATCTCATAATTTGTTTAGTAACACATAATATACTATTTCGTATACTGATCACACTAAAAAATCTCTCATGATGCTTGCTTTCTTCCCCTCTCAAGTCCTTTTTTGGGTCAACATCCCCTCTCCAGTCTCAACACGTTGAAAAGTTGTGTTTTGGCCTTTGGGTCTTCTGAAAATCCCATCAGCCAAAGACTATAGCAAATATTCAAGCAAGATAATAAATAACAATAACAATTTAGGTTTTATATGTTTAAATAAGGATAAATTATACATAGTATTTTTCATGTATATATTATATATGTTCTTCCTCCAAAGAGAATGTTTACAACTTGGGGTTAAAAAAAAATATTTCTTTAAAATGAAAGATAATTTATGGGTTATGGCATTTGAAATAAATAATTAATTAAATAGAGTGTGGTACCATCCACTTACCTCTCACTATAAGAGCAACTCCAGCGTTGGAGTTTTCCCCTAGGCTATTTACTATTCAATCTACCTTATGAACAATAACTGTTCTTAATGAATAGTAATAGCCCTGGCAATAGCCTTTGCATCTCCACCGTTACACTTCAATAGCCCTGGCAATAGGCAATAAAATATTAGTATTTTTTTATTTATAAAATAATACAAAATAATTTTAATTGTAATTTCGGATAAGATTTTTAATCGTTCTCGTTGCGCCACGTGTCATTATCTGAAGTATTATTAAATAATACAAAATAATTTTATTTGTAATTTCGAATAAAATTTTTAATCGTTCTCGTTGCGCCACTTGTCATAAACCGAAAAGACAATTATTGGGGATGAATTTCCGATAAAATTTTTAATCGTACTCGTTATGCCACGTGTCATTATCCGAAAATACAATTATTGGTGATGGATTTCTGATAAGATTATTAACCAATCACGTCGCGCCACGTGTCATAATCTGTTTACAATCTTTGAGGATAGATTTCCATCAGATTTTTAACGAATGATGGCATGCCACGTGGCATTATACAACCTAATCCTTTCTGAATCCTCCATATAATCCACCATTCATCCTCACAAATCTCACACCAATTTTCTCAAGATCTCTATCATTATTCATAGTTTCTGCTTCCTTCTTCACAAAAATATGTATCATTATTCATAGTTTCTGCTTCCTTCTTCACAAAAATATGTATCATTATTCATAGTTTCTGCTTCTTTCTTACAATGTCTTCTTCTTCCTCAAGGATGATGTGGGAACTCGATCAGGAAGAGGAAGAATTGTTTAACCAATCAGAAGGAATGTTCAATCACCAGGTGGCAAAAAATCTGTATCATTATTCATAGTTTCTGCTTTACGAATATATTGTTATCTAATCCGAGTAATTTTTCCCACTTTGAATATTACTACTAGCTTGTGCCAAGGCATCTCTCCACTACTAAACGATTGGCTAAGTAATTTCCAACGATTGGATATCAATTCTTTGGTTCTTTTCCCACCAATTTTCTCAAGATAATTGGTATGAATAAGACTCCACATTTTTGGCAACTGCATCTCATTACCCGTAAGCGAACTATGAGTAACTTCAACTCAGCTAGTACACAACGCAACATCTTCAAGAAGCGACAAATTCATACTTGCATCAGTAGTCATTTTGTTGAAAAAAAAATGGATTGAAACTTTGAGAGAAAGAAAGGAAATTGAAAGTAGTTGAGAAAATATGAAATTGTGGTGTAAGGTAGATGATAATGAGAAGGTATTTATAGAAAAGTAAAAACAATTTTTTTTTTGAATTCTTTTTAAATTTTTATTCAACTAATTAATCTCTGCCGTTGGATATAAAAAAATTTGAATTCCAACACTCCAAATTGTGCCACGTGTCACAACGGTAACTTTTCTTAATTTTAAAACTATTTTTTCTTTTATTTTTTTTATTTATAAAGCATATTAATATCCACCGTTGATCTAAGATCGAACGGTGGATATTAAATAAGACTTTTTTTATTTTTTTGACCGTTGAGATCTAAGAGTCCAAGTTAAAGATCCGTTGAGATTGAACGGACCGTGGGAAGCCACATGGCTTCCCAACGGTAACTGAAAAGTCACTGTTTTTTTTCTTCTGATTTTGTGTCGGCGACGCGCCCCCACGCACGAGTGGGGTGCACGCGCCTGACAGAAAAAAAATTTAAAATGGCCCGACGCCAAGCTGACATCAGCGCAGGCGTCACATCCACTCGGGCACTCGGGCTGGCAATTGTCCACGGGCCTGGAGCTCGGGCCTCCACCTCCACTCGGGCTCCCTCACGCTAGAGCCAGTCCATAGGGCCTCGGGTCCCTTTTCTTTGGCCTGTCCCCCGAGCACCCAGCAACGCTGGAATTGCTCTAAAAAAAATGTCTTTTTGCGACAGATAACATGGTCGTCGTAAATAAAAGAAAATTTGAGCGCTAAATGTTAGCTCAAAAGTATTTTTGACTTTTGTATAAGTAACGTCGCAAATAATGTCGTAAATAACATTATAAGCGATGCTGATTAAAATTGGCGACACTCTAAATGACAAAATAAAATTTATAAGTGATGCTGATTAAAGTTTGCGACATCCTAAATGACAGATTAAAATTTAGCGCCTAAATTTTTAAAATTTTCAATTAGGCACTTTATTTTCAGATGAAAACAATCCAGCGCGCCTTCATTTTCATTCTCTAGAATCATCCTTCTCTCTCCTGCACCTTTTCCACTTTCCTATTCGACTGAAAAATAACAGGCCTAATCTATCCAATCAGAGATATTGGGGGAATCATCGGAGACTTTTTAGCAAAATTGGAGATCCCGGCAATCGGAGATTTTGTAAGACACTACAACCATATTCCCTCTTTTCTAATTCAGTAAGTTAAGTAATTTTTAGGGTTTTCTTTTTGAATTGATTTTTATGCTTGCTGAATCGGGCTGACGCTCAGCCATCCGAGCCTGAGCGCCGTTGTTGGTGTGCAAGGCTTGGTGAGAGGCGCTGCAGCAGCTGAGGCAGGTGATGATGTACATGCGGTGGAGGAAGCGGTTCAATCACAGCCGCGGATGAGTCAAGTCCGAATACGAACAAGGCGTTCGACGCGTTTCTGAGGGGTGCGGCTTCTAGGTGACACCAAGCTCATATACTGGGGAGGGGTTTCAAGGAGAAGGTCATCGCTTTGCATCAGAAAGCTGTGAAATTGGGAGATCATGTTGGGCAGTGGAATTTGAGAATTTTCTATTTGCAAGGTATTGATTTTACCCATTATCTTCTATTTTAGTATTTAAATTATGAAAATATGTGATAGAATTTGATTATTATGGAACTGAAATTTGCTAGTATAAATCTGTTTGCGATTGTACTTCTTTCAATCAGTGCATTAGTTTGATTATACTGAGAAAACTAGTTGTCCTTAATTGGGTAGAACGGCAAAATAGGGTGAATGTTAGTGTACTGTTGTTTGGGACTCGGAAAATTGATTTTGAACTGTTAGAACATTTGGACCAGAAAGAAGTTTGGGGGAAATTGAATTCATTTAATTAGTGCTTGGGTAGAATGCTCTTTTCTTCATTGTGAAAATATGATCAATTTTTGGTCACAGAGTTAGATGAAATGTGTAATTTCAACTAGGTTTCCAATTCATTCAGGGTATGGTGGAGAGTTTGGTTAATCACTCTGCTTTGAGGATGTCTCTGTGAAGGTAAACACTATTATTTGTGAGCATGGCTATGTATAGTACTATCCAAGGTCCCAAAGATAAATTATATTCAAAACATATGAATATTCTTATATTTGGATATGCTTTTTTTCTTGTGTTGTGGTGATGGTATTGAAAGTTGAGCTCTCATATCATTACCTTCGAGCATGAGGGAAACTGGAGTAAGGCCCTTGAGTATTGTGGATTTTGGTTCCAGAAGTTGTTCAGTGGAAGGGACTCAATCAACATATCGTTTATCCACACCCACATTGGAAAATGCAATGAGGCAGAGGAAGCCATATAAAGGTTTGATTGGGTCATTGCAACAAACTCGTTGTATGCATGTTCTAGATTTGTATTGCCAAGGATTTGTATGCAATGGACATGTTTGACATTCTGGTTAGCCATTTTTCTTGCTTGTTTAATTCTACAAGTACCAGTTTTCCTGATATATTTGATATACTATTTGCAATAGGAATGTCCCGTATAAGTGAAGAAATCGTGGTATATGTTAGTGTTTAAGTACCTTAGAAAATGTTGTGTTTCCTCTTGTAAAAATTCAGTTGTTTGTGGCCACTTAAAGATGGAGATTACAATGAATTCCATGGAAAGCTGAAATATTCAAAGCAGGTGATATGAGTGTCAACTTTGTCTCCCCTACAAGTTGGTTACGTAATTTTACTTATGTTGTGTGTTCATATGTTTCAGGAGCTTCGTGATTTGTGTCAAGCGCTGTGTTCATATGTGTCAGGAGCTTCGCAATCTATTTCTAGCGTTGTGTGATCGTATGTGTCAAGAGCTTTGCAATCTGTTTCAAAAATGTCACTTGTTGCAAGTTCTAGATAAAGATTACATGATGCCGTTGGTGTATAATACTATAATCGATACGACCATTCAACTAACTTTAAGTACAAGTGCAGTGTTGCTTTCATACTTTTGTTGGTACTTCTATATGATAATACATTGTATTATAATTTACCTAATTTATAGTTCATTATTAATAACAATTCGTATGTAGTTTATAGATATTTACATAATTTATTTTAGTTTGGAACTTGTAGTAATTTTCACATAAAATAATTTTAGTGAAGTTGTTAAAATAATGTCATTGTGGCATCCCATTTGACGCCCAATATTTTTTTGTAAACCCGAGGCCACTTATTTGCGACGCGTAGGTAGCAATCGCAAGCCTGTAGCAAATAGTACTTGCGACGTGCTTAAAGTGTCGCATGTAATCGACCAAACATTTATGACATCATTTTGTTGTGACGTGTTATTGGCCATCGCAAGCCCCGTTGTAAAAGGGGCTATTGTGACGTTTTTTGATGCTTTTATGATGCGTTTTGACTATCCCAAAAGGCTCATTTTTTTGTAGTGTCTTTTTAAATTTTTTTACAGTCTTTTCATTTTCGGCTGTCGAATTGAATGAATTAAAGAATATCAAAAGACAAAAATTAAAGGGGGTGTGAGAGATAAAAAGTGGTGTATGGATAACACCACTCTAAATAGTAATCCCCTTCAACAAAAAAGAAAAATATAAATTAGAAACCCTAGCTGGAAAATAAAATCAAGTGGGTGAGTGAGTGACAGAAGGGCAAAACAAAACGCAGTAGAGCAAAGCTTGGAGTTGGCGTTGTGGCCTTATAGTAAAGGCTAGAGGAGGGGAGGGGGTGTGGGTGCTGTTGTGGCCCTAGCTTGCCTACAAATGCCCACACAGGCACCAAAGCTTTGTATTACACTTCAACAAACTCATAATTAGGTTTTGTGTATTGATAATTCGAGATAAGAAAATCGGCATGAGCTTGTTAATTTATGCACATCTTCAATTTTCTATTAGCCCATGCCACGCCAGGACCACCAAATTCACATGTGAGTCGCTTACAGATGTCATTTTTATTCTATATGTAGATCAATGAATCTTTTTTACGTTTGTCTATTTAACTGTTGATAAAAGCGAATTCTGTAAGCCATCAACGATTGACAACCACTCAAATGTGCCTAGCACGTCTCCATTTCGCATTCCTCATCAGATTAATATTCTTAACATTATATGAAAAGGTGCACTTGACTAAAAGCATGAAATAACAAACTCATAGAAAATTTTAGAAATATCATATTGTGTTAAATCATGACCCATCTGATTTTCTCCACAATCATGGACTATGAAAGCTGACCAAACCGAATAGAATCAAGCGCATGGACCTTCTTTGTGAGAAACTTTTCGGTTTGACTGCCACATCTTCACATGAGTTTTTTCATGATGGATGAAAAATTGATATGCCAGAAATTTATAATATAATATATTAGTAAATACGTAGTTTCTATTGGCGTTTTTCTTTTAGTCAACAAATAAATTGATAAAACCACATATTGTTTATGACGATTGCACCAAAAATATTGCGAGTGCTAAAGCAAAGGGAACCCACTATAAGACTAAGACATATGAATAAGACATAAGAAGTGACATTAACTTGACCACCACCAAAGGTCTTTTGTACAACAAGATTTTCCACCTTAGTAACCATCATTGGCCAAAGAAAATTTGATAATTACTCAAATTGGTTGATAATATTAATTGCATGTTGGGCTTGTTTGATGCACAACATTAGATTAGATAACTCATAAAATTAAGATATGTGTGAAGGTAGAGACGGGATATGTGTGAAGGCAGAGACGGTTCTTTAATTTTAATTGAGGGGAATTAAATGGGATATATATTTTTTTTCAAGAATATGATGAGTTATTGAATCCAATCCAATCATAAACCAAGCGAGACTTTGAACAAACAGTACTGAACAAAAAATGCAATGACAGAGGAGCATAATCAAGATGATATTTAAATGGTACAAATTGGTATCAAGAGATTTTTTTTTTTTTTGGGGGGGGGGGGGGGGGGGCGGGGGGGGGGGGGGGGGGGAGGGGGAAGAAGTAGGCTATTCACATATGCTGCCTCAACAAAATTTGGTCTGAATAAAACTTCAATTCCTACTATTACATGTACTGACTATTGCAATCATTTTTGCAATCAATTTTAACAAAAATAAAAGGGGAGAAAAATAAAATCTTATGGGCATGAAATAGGAACTTTGGTAAAAGTTTCCGAATAACATGTTTATATATTTCCATTCTCCTCCATTGATGACTCCGAAGCGGAGTCATCAGTAGTGGAATTGGAGACAATGCTTGAACCCTCACTATCGGAAATCACAGACCGTCGATCTACGACAGGCTGTTTCAAAAACCAGTACATAATGCTTGCAGTCAAAGTAAGAATCATCTTTTGATTCACCTGATGAAATGTGACAACATAAACTAGTTTAGGTGCATTGGTTGACAAAAGAAAATGAACAAAAATAACGAACATTGAACATCCCAAAAGTACCTCAGTTATGTCTTCAGGAAGCAAAAATATCGAACATCCGAGCTTTCTTGCAATACTGATAATGTAAGTGGCATTCATCTTCTTCTCCTCATCTATATTTTTCAAAGATTCAGAAGAAAAATTATGAATATGGTTTTCAAACATATCGATATTTGATAATAAGTTTCCCTAACAAATTCAACCATGCCTCGGAAAAATAGGAGAAAACATACCCGTTACTCCTTTTGTTACGAGACTCCAGTTCACCACTCTAGGCTGCACACAGCTTAGCAACTCAAGGAAGAAAATTCCAGCTGACAAACTCTTATCCTGTAAGATTGATGTAGAAACATATGATCAGGGATGACAGTAAGCACAGTTTGATGCACAGTCAAAAAGATGTTCTTGCTAATGTTTCGAAATTCATGCATGAGATTCATGAATGGATGTCACAGCCTATTTGGAAACTTCAATCGTTCACCTAATTCACGAAACATCTAAGCAAATAACACGACAGATTATGGACCTATGGCTAGAGTGTCCATCTGCAATTCGAAGGAATGATTGCATAGCTTCTGTCAGGACTACAAAATCTTTGCATTACTCTTTTTTTCACCATCAGGTATAAAATTACTACACCAAACACATAGTGCCATGGGAATGACGTTTGAAAAGCACCACTGCTATCTTTATAAACTACAGAAATGGTACCTTAAAACTTTTCATGCAGCTCTGGCTTCCCGTGCTGCTGACTTTGGTGTTGGCCCATTCTAGAATATCAGCATCAGCAATTTCCTTCCCATGGGAATGAAATCTCAAGTTCTTTAGTAGTTGGAGGATGTTGTACCGCATCAATTGCCACAAATAAGCTGAAGACAAAACCGACGCTCTTTGGTTCAGACAGTTTCCATGAATGATTATATAAGCATATAGTTATACCAACAGTCTGATGTATTTGGAAGAATCTTGTAAGATACAGAATTAAAATAAATGTACCAGTGAACGTACCAAGTATTAACTTTTTATTCCCCTGAACGATGTCATTTCCAGCAATATTCACCAAAGAAAACTTCAGTTGCTTTCCAATTTTTACAACTTGGTTGCAGTTTTCTACTTTCTTGAATGGCATTTTAATTGGAGGCTTGTTTGCAATCTTCCAATTTACAATGCCAGGTGAAATCTTGTCCAGTGACTCCAGAAGCGCCCACCTGCAGAGGATTAATATCACTTCAGCTCCAGATGAAACAAAAGATCAAGCAGTTTGAATAGTTAGCATAGTCTAACTCTGGAAGTACTTGAATTTAGTTCATTATGATCTCTACTACAAAAATTAAAAAAATTCTACCCTTAAGACAATCTTTTCGGTATTTTTTTTTTATTTTGAAATTTAGAAGTTTGGTTTTATTTGAATCATGAACCTGATGCGAAGTTAGTATGCCACCAGATGCAACACTATAATAAGTTGATGAGAACATAAATAATTTATGTTCAGGAGGATAGACACACACTATAATATTAGATCATCATAAGAGTTCAAAATCAAATTTTACCCGTTTCTGAGGTCTTCAAAGACATTATTGATATATGATGAATTCCCGAGACTATTCATCCAAAAGCGAAATGCTCTCTCTTCTCTAGAGATTTGGGTGTCATCTTCCAAATTGTCAAGGAATGATATCTGCTTTGTTTGTGTTGAGAGTCCATTTCTACAGGTGAAATGAGTAGTTTAGACATTATTGATGTATGATGAATTTCCAAGACTATTCTAAAAGGAATGCATTGCTCAAGTAGATATAGGTCTCACCTATGCTGGAAAATATGTGCAACAAAGGCAAGGTTAAGATTCGGGGATCCTTCAAAAATATCTTTTGCTGTCAAATATCTCTTGCAGCCCATCCTATCTGCATGTTCAAGAACTAACTTTGCTCTTTCCATAGGATTCTTTGCATCCAATGCAGATGGTTTACTGTGCTCCGGTGCTAGAACATTTAGGAGGTGAGCATAAGCCTCTGCATCCTACAAGACAAACATCTCATGCCCTCAAACACTATCGATATCCTTGTAATGTATGTTGAATCTATTTATCAGTTATTGCTGTTGCAACCCATTGAATAGAATCACTGGCTAAACCTTTCCTATTTGATTCTAAACAACAGGAGGGCATGACATATCCCAAACCTCGACAAGTTATTAACTTATTTTCATACCTTCACATCAGAGGAGAAGTTTGTGACTATCTTCTGATATCCAGCTTTCTTCAATTGGAAATTCATCCATCTCAGTAATATCTTTTCTGGTGGTAGACTCATCAACTCTTCCACATCCTGTAGGTTTAGGACATTAAATTTAGAACACATTAGAATAACTGTTGGTTGATATCGTCACAACTAAATGTCATAAGAATCAAAATTTTATGAATTAGGACATTCTTACCTTGCTATCGTCAACCAACTCCACCAATTGAGGTGTTTTCTTCAAGTTGAGGTCTGCCAAGAGTTGTATCTATATAGCATAAAAAGTAGTATAAAACTCTTAGAAAGATAAATTTGCAGCTTGCATTGCATTTCATATCAACTTTATATGCAGATATCTACAAGGATATAAGAGGCCTATAATTTGGATATGGTCCATCATATATTACAAAATTAAACTTCATGCTTTTGAAGTTATACAACTCCGAAAATCTTACCTTGATTATCTGAGAAATCACTCCAAGAACAAGATGACGCTGAAATCCAAACAACCGAGCCAATATTGGTAAGTACCCATGTCCAATATATACATTTAAACACTCTACTCAGTGAAGCAGTAGAAACACAAGTGCACATTACACAAAGGACATGAAATGGCATGTATGCATACCCTTCCTTCAATGAAATCCTGAGTCCCAATATTGACCACAGTACATCCAACAGCCTTAGCTGAGTTGAGGCACAAGGTGTGATTTTCATTTCTCTCCCATGGATTAAGTACTCGTTTAGTATTGATAGCTCGTTCATCGATTGTTCCAGGCACTGCCACATTGATCAGCTTACTGCATCCAGAGAAACACATCCATAAAAATCCAATCCACAATCCCACACAATCGAATCAAGTAACTCAACAAGAAGATACCAAAGGGGGTAGTATTGAATAACAATCAATCACCATAAAAGTACTCCATCTTTTACGATCTCGAATAAATCATTGGTTGATGGATCAATAGGGAGATATGTCTTAAGGAAATCATCCTGTCCAAGGTAGTTATTGATATGAGCTACATATGATGCCTTCTCGGATTCGCTGATCGTGTGAAGCAAAGTGGTGGTAGCAGCCTTGAGAAAGGCAGATGAAGAGTTGTTCTTTCCACCACTTCCTGTTGTTGCAGTGGCATGAGCTTGGAGTTGCAAATAAACCTGCAACATATAAATCATTTTCTTCAAGATACAGATAAATAAAGAACAAACACAGCTTCGGCATTTACTTATTCGACTGACTGCTCAATTGGGTTTGAAGTAAAATTGTTAAAAAACCAGACCCTGAGGAAGAATTCGAAATCGACATCTTCATCGAGGTTGGGATGCAAATCTTGAATGAAAGAAGCCCTGTCTTGGTCAGTAAAATTATCTGATCCCACGACCTTGAGCCTTGACATCTTGGCAGGCAAGTCTCCAACTGTGAGCTTTCCACTCTCTCTCTTCATGCTCATAAACTTCATCACAACAAAATCACACATTTTTCAGCCAAAAAAGTGCTAAAAAATAAATCAAAAACATAAAGTGCTGAACAACATACATGGGATTTCAAGCTCCGGAGCTCCACTTGGGTGAATTGATTCTGCAGCCATGGATCTGAGACTAGAATGCCGACGTACCCCGACATTTTCGGAGCTGCCCGGAAGAAGAAAATGCAGGATTGAGCTGAAGATTTTGCTGAAAGTTGATCTCTTTCAGTACTTCTCTTGGTTATTATCCCCCACCAAACAAACCCAACTTTTTATTTTTATTTAATTACTTGAAGTTTGAAACTTTAGAGCAGGAGGATTAGTACAAGTAGGGAGGAAGGAGGAGGAGGAGGAGGGTGGGCAACACTCAACGCAGTTGGGGTCGGGGTAGAGCTGTCACACTTGAAAGTTCGGTCATTTGAATGAAGATGCACAATTCAAATAATGACCATCATGTCCTTCTCCAACCCCCACCCTCTCACTCTCAAATCTCAATCAGTCAAGCTGGTTCCCTTTTTTCTCTCTCTAAAATGAGTAACTACGGGGGAAAGGAGATAGACCCCACAAACAATGTCGTTGGAGAATTCAAAATATAACTAATAAGTCTTTATTTTCCCAGTAAGTTTTCAGCCCAAAGTCACATCGTTGTGTAGTATTTTTATCATACTTATGTTTAACATGTGTATTTATTTATTAATGTAACGTAATCGTGACAATTTGTATAACAATTATATTTTTAATTGCTCTCATTTTACATTTCTTACATTTTTTATCGCTCTCATTCTACCGTTCTTACATTTTTCATTATTCTTATTCTACTATTCTGCTTTCAAATTTCAACTAAACTTAGACCGTTACAATTTCAAGATTTGAACTTTAATTAATAAACAATTAGAGCAACACGAAGGATTAAACAATGGAATTTGCTAAGGTCAGTTGGGCATAAAATTAATTATATTCCTAATGGATAAGTAGGGAATGGTAAATGTCCAAAATTGGTAAAGCCCTCAGGTTGGGCATTGAATTGAATACATTATTTTACTATAAAGTGGTCGGTCATTTGAAAAAAAAAGAAGGCATTTGGGCACCTGCAAGTGCGTGGTAAGGACCACCGGATAAAAAGACCGTTTGCCTTTCTGAAAAGCAGAGTTTGATTGCAACAGATGTTTTTGACGATTCCTAAATTCTTAGGCTTCCAAGGAGGTTATGACTAGTTCAACTACCAAATAGTGCACTCGTGACTTGTTTTGAAAGAATATGTTAGTGATAATGTATCGATAAAATTAATTGAAACAGTATTGTTATTATAGTGACGTTTGATTTGTTAAATCTAAAGTTTTGACATTTTGGTAGTTGAATTTGATTTAATGTTTCTTTCAACAATTTCTTTGTCATTTTTATTTGAATTTCACACGTATCATCTTTTAAAGTGAGATTGTGTCGCTTTAAAAAAGCAGACCGCTTGCTTCTCATGTGCACAATTAGATGGAAATGCTAACAAAATTCGTTAAAAGGTCCAGTACTCCACATTAAGTCGACTTCAAATATCAACTGTTACATTTTTAATTTAGGAGCCAAAGTTCATTTAGTCGTGGTTTAGTGACTACTGCTCCGATTTACTGTGTATCAATATGTAGTTAACAATGTTTCAATGTCGTTATACCTAACAAAACATACAGACATGTTATCGATAATATTATGATGTGTCGTGTGTTCTCTAATAAAAAAACAGACATCATTAAATTACCTTAGCAACTAGTATTTATCTTCTCCTTTCCATTCCTCCCAGTGTTATCGACATACAGCATCGTATCATCCCCACAGACCATTTTCATATTTGGCTTGCCATTAATAATCATTAAGCAGTTCAATTATCATCATATAACAAATCAGTCTATCTAAACTCTTATAATTTCTTGCAGAGAACATACACTAAAGTATCATCCGGTTCATGGGTCGTAAGAACTTCCATATTTTTACATAATTGTGAGGCACCAATCTGCAAAAAGGACGGTGCAGGCGGGCAATGCTGCCTTCATGACTCCATCCATGGCATTATCTAATAAACAAGCGAGTCCCATGAACATAAACAAATAGATCTTGCACACAAGAGAGCATGGGAGGGACAACAATGGTAGGCCATACCAATGTGGATTAAGGAAGCTTTATACACAGTTCATTTGCTTTACAGAAAAGGCAAACAGAACGAGAAAAAATAAATAAAAAATAAAAAGGCATGGGAGAAAAGATTTATAAATAATTAGGGGAATGTGTGTACCGAACCTTGCTGTGTTTGCTTCTACTCTCAAGGCATATGAATCATTACCGAGGTCCACTGACGTGTGCTGATGCAAGTATATCAAATTCCGTATTTGTGGGACATTCCCACACATGGTATTGCACTGGTGTTCATTGGATACTGTTGAATCTTCATCATCAGTTGGGCTGATTCTTCTGGGTGCTTTCCTTTAAACAAAGTATGATTCGAGTCACGCTTGTGTCTGATTCCCGCTATCATTGGACAACAGATAAAATAGACTAAACAAGTTAGATGAATTTTGCCTTGAACAGTTTACAATCTTTGTCACAGGCGTAGATTACAAAGCACTCGGCAAGGTTATTGCCAGACCCAAGCTAATCTGTTCCAACGGTACATAATCAGTGCAAAAAATAGGGATGGTGTACCCACAGTAAAATGTTCAAAATGCCATTTCCCGAAGAACTTCAAGTGTCTTCTAATGAACCTGTATGTGAGACAAGGGAACAAAATGAATTGAATCGCCGGAAGAAAGTGGAATAACATAGCTGAAAAGTGAAGGAAATTATAATGGGAAATGATACGGTTAGCTATTTGTGCACCATGACTTTCTCAAGCAAGCTATAAATTGCTTAGAAGAGTGACATAGACGAAGTGTATGTTCTAAACTTCTAAAGCACATCTTAAGAATAACTTCTATGACTTTTTCAAAACAAAAACTGGATAGAAAGCTTAAATAAAATTGAAGACGGTAATTCATTTATAGTAAAATTAAAAGCACGCTTTTTATTTATTTGAGAGGGGATGGCAGGAGAGAGAAAAAACATTTCCCATTCTAGATGTTGTGCTGTGATACCAGAGATGTTTCATATACCACTAAGACCTGGCAAGTTCAAGGATCAATCAGAATTTACCCTAAACAGGTTTACTGCATACATGACAGCTTTAATCAGAGTGGGTCAATCCCATTTAACCTAATAGATGTTCCGAGGGTACGAAATATCTTTTAGATCAGAAACACCAAATATAGATATTGTCCTTGAACGTTAGTACATTAACCAACTTGACCTTATGGGGCATTAAACATCCTGAGGTCCACAGGGCTTGAAATAAATGTGTTACAACTTACACTTTAAATCCGCGAATCAAGTAACTCTTACCTTGGAGACAGTCTCAAGAAACATGCCACGGCGCACAGGGAGTGGTTTTCGCCTCATGCACTTTCTTGGAAACGATGATGCAATACAAATAACAGAAACTCTGTTATAGCCATTTCTGTGCAACGAGGAAGGGGAAAAGACTCGAGCAAATAAACTATGGCTGCCCTCAGTTGAGTGGCATCTTCGTCATCACTGCTAGAGTGGTCAGCACTTTCATTTTTTCCTTCCATTACATTTTTTATCATCGCCTGGACAGTCTTCCCCAGATTCAAGCCACCAGTTTGGTTAAGAAGTTCACCTACACTGACTGGGATTTTATCTAAAAATACAATTTTTCCAAAGTATAGTAAAGAATAGTTGATATATATCATTGGCAAGAACAGATACATGCCACTAAAAAACCAAAATGGGTATCCTCTAGTCTTTTTATAATGCAGATACAGACCTCAGATTCTGGAAGAATGTTAAATCCACGATCATTTCTCTTGTCTAGTATCCATCTCCCATAATATTCCGAGCTTCCTCTCTGACCAAACAAGTCTTGCAAGCAGTTTTTGATCTGGAACTACAGGCCGAGTTTCCATTGTCTTCCAAAGATGAAAATAAGCTTTTATATTAGGTTCAATTATTACTACATGACAGGAAGTACAAATTCAAACTTCATGAAAATAATAATGCATAAAAGCATGAAAAGACCACGGTCAGTGCTACTGAATATCATTACATATACAAGGACTATAGTTTTGTAAGTTAAAAGTACTATTTCCTCGTTTTAACATTTTAGGAGTTCCAACAATCCCTAGTAAACCAAATGACAGAACACAGCCCCAAAGAGAGGGAAATCTGCTGATTATATTTTTTACGAAGTGACGTAAAATTTCATTAAAGTAATACTACTAGAAGAAGTGGCAGCAAGTTCTGAGGGTGAAATCTCAGTGATGGTATTAAACAAACTCTATGATGTAAAACACAATCTCCTCTATCCCACCCTCTTCCCCACAAAAATAAAATGCATCATTGAACATTCTTAGCACATGATATTACAGAACCAATAAAAAGGGAACTACAAAACATGCATCATCAGATGAAGGTACATATACAAACAAATTTCGGAACAATAATATTGTGCAAAAAACCATATCAAAGGTGATGCGAAAAATGTACGGAAACGATAGAATGTGGTGTCATTTAAAACTTGATACAATTTAAAGGTCAGTGTGTGCTCATCGCTCAATCATATCAGATCAATCGAAGTTCCATTAGGGTAGTCCAGATCCATATTGAAGTTCGGGTATGTGTAAACCTGAAATGAAGGTGGGAACGCTCTCATCTTGGTAACTGTCAGCGAGTTGCATCATGTAATCTAGAGCCATCATGAAACCGGCCTCCATCTCATCGACTCTCTTCCTTAGGACCCCTTGTGCAGCTATTTCCACTGCCACCTCTTCAGATGCATCATCCACGTTCATATCCTCCAGCTGGAACACTGAGTCATTTCACGATGTCGAAACCACGAGCACAAAGAGATATAAGCATACTAATCCAATCACGAAAGATTAACCAACAATGTAGCTTTATACAGTAATACATATCATCTCAATGATGCAAATCATACAAATTTCACTTTCAATGCAACACCTGGCTCAACCAAACCTTATACCAAATAATCTATCATTTCCTCGTCTCCCAATGCTCAGCAATCAATCTACAAAGTTCACTATCAGTAAAACGGAGCATCAGTTGGGTCGTAACATTCGGACAAAGGGCACAAATAGATAAACAGCTGCATAATCCAAATTCCTCAAAATTCGCCAACTAGTTATTACATAGTAATATACATCATCATCATTCATGATGCAAATCATATGAATTTCGCATTTCTAATTCAAAATTTAACTCAACTAAGCCTTATACCAAATTATCTACCACTTTCTCAGCAATCAATCGACAGAGAATGAAAAATAGAGAGAGAGAGGGAGAGAGAAACTTACAAGCACGATCATAACGGAAATTGTTTCACAGCCTTTGAGAAGAGCTTCATATTGGGCAGGCTCCAATTTTGAGCTGCCTTGCTCTCGGACAGTTCCGTTCTTGCCTTTCACGCCCAATCCGTCATCTGGATAGCCGCCGCCTACCTCACAGGAGCCGCACCACCACCGCAGCGTGTGCCGCTGCATCTTCTTATTGGGTTGCTTTGGCTGAAGCTGAGATTGGGGAATTTTGCTGTGGTGGGAGGGAAAAGAGGGTAGAGAGAGAAAATGAGGAGAGAGAATGGCTGGGCTTACAGATTGTGCAGCTGGGTATGAAAAACTCGGAAACATGTCGGTGCTCTGCAACTTTTGATTGTGGTTGGGCCTCCGTTGCTGGTTGAGATTGAACTTATCGCATCTATCCACATCTATCCACTGCTTCGTCTTTTTTTATTGGCGAAAGAACGGTGTGCAGGCTTTTGGGGATCGGAGGACTTCAAACTTGCTGCAGCATTTTTGAAAAGGTTACATCTTTATATTACTTAATTTTTCATTTGTTATTTTGGAATGAATTTTGTTCTGATTGCTCTTGGCTTTCATGGACAAGTCAACCGACTGGTCTATGTCTACAGGGCTTCCTCGACTTCTCTGCTATTCCTTCCAAATTAATCACCGGCGGCGGCAATCATCCGGCCAATCTCCAAAAGCACGGACTTTTGCTACCATTGTCATAAATGGTGTACAAAGTCTAGTTAATTTAAGTGAACTTCCTGCTTTTACCGTTCGGGGAGATGTGATTTATTTCAAGATTAGTGAAGATATTTATCGAGGCCAACTACGCTCATTCCGAACAAAGACTGAGTCTTTCAAGAGTGTTTTGGCTTCTTTATGGAAGCTTCACAACCCTTGGTGACTGGTACCACTAGGCAAGGATATTTTGGTCTGCACATTTTCACCAAGAAGACATGAGAAGAATGTGGGGTGGTGGAACATGAACACTTCAATTTGGTATTTTTGGGTTGTCTCGATGGCAACCATATTTCAATTCCGATGACATCCTTCCCCAAACGTATGCACATGTCTAGATCAAAATATATGAGTTAAAAATATAGAGTTTTAACGAAAAGTTCGCGGTATTGTTCACATTATCGAAAAACCACATTTTTACACTAAAAAGTCAAATCTGGTACTATTTACTTTACCCTTTATTTTGTCCTTATTGTTAAAACTCAAAGTTTTCAAACCTTTTTCATTAGTTTTCTTTTAAAAATATTGGTATTCACGCATTTTTATGGAAATTGCTTATATTGTGGGTATTCGACTTTAGTTAAATCATGCTATACACATAGATAAGTTACATGACTACTATGCTAGAATTCTGGTGGATGTGGATTTCTCTGCTGATTTGCCTCATCTATTATGGTTGAGCATAAGTAACATGATTTCTCTGTTGATAATATTTTTGAGAATTTGCCCCGAACTTGCGAACATTGTGGTGTAATTGGCCATAATATGAACAAATGTTGGCAATTAAAATATCATAACCTTGCAAATGGGATGCAACAAGATATTAAAGATGATTTCTCTATTAATATTATTTATTCTCAAAATATCTTTTTTTCGTAAAAAATCTGAACAGGCAACAATCCAAACACACAACAAAGAGATGATTGTGTGACACGCGAGTGGCACAATTTGTAATATGCTCTCAAATTCGTGGGCAACGGTTAAGGCTCCCAACTTCTATAAATCACCTACCCCTTGTGAAAACTCAGGCCATCTCCAACCGAAGGGTTCAGAGGGTCACATGGCCGAAAATAGCTCGAAAACCGTCTCCAACTGAGGGCTAGGCCAGAGGGCTCTGGAATCTGATAAGGACCCACGAAATCGGAGAGGGCTGGCCAGAAATATTATTTAATATAAATGTATTCATGTCGGTTATAACCGACATGAATGCTTAAGAAAAAAATTCAAATGCAACGGCTAGCTGACGTCAGCTAGCCGTTGCATTTGATTTTTTTTTTTAATAGTTTTTTTATTATTTTTTATTTACAAAATTTTTCTTATAACTTCTATTTTTAATTTTTTTTAATTCTATTTTTTCTTATAACTTTTATTTTACAAAATTTGTTTCAATTTTTTTTTTAAATTCCATTTTTTCCTATAACTTCTATTTCACAAAATTTGCTTTATTTTATTTTAAATTCTATTTTTATCCTATAACTTCTATTTCACAAAATTTGTTTCATATTTTTTTTCCTATAACTTCCTAAGCCATTATACAACATTAAATTAAATTAAGTAACATGAAACAACATTAAACAATATGAAATAACATTAAATAACATTAACCAACATACAAATTATACAACATAAAAAGAAAAAAACATTTAACAACATGAAACTTAAACATTTTAAAAAACATTTAACAACATAAAACTTAAACGCCTACTCCATACTTCTTTTGGCCCAAAGATGTGCAACAAGATCATGTTGTAGGTACTTGTTTGTGGCACAAGAATGTATCATTCTATAGCGCCTCATGTACTCATTTATAAAGATACTACCAGTTCTTGGATTAAAAGGCAAATTAGGCCCATCATAGATTTTTGCAAGAGCCATTCTTGACCTATTTGGATTTTCTTGGTCGTCATCGGACTCTCCATCAATATAACCATCTCGCTCATCCTCCACTATCATATTGTGTAATATGATGCAAGACATCATGATGGAGTCCAAATTTTCTCGACTCCACCCTCTTGCCGGTTCACTAATAATCTTCCATCGTGCTTGTAGAATACCGAAAGCTCTCTCAACATCTTTCCGGTATGTCTCTTGGTGTAAGGTAAACAACTTTTCTGCGTCATTCCTAGGGTTTGAAATTGCTTGGACAAGTGTTGCCCACTTTGGGTAGATGTCATCTGCCAAGTAATACCCCATATTGTATTGACAGTTGTTGATGTAGTAGTGAAGTTGAGGTGTTTTACCTTCCGTCAAAGTTATTGAAGAGGGGTGAACGTCTAAGAACTGTAATGTCATTTTGGGATCCAGGGACTCCAAAGAAAGCATGTCAAATCCATGTGTCATATGAGGCAACCGCCTCTAACACAACAATTGGCTTTCTCGACCTTCCGCTAAAGCTTCCTTGCCATTCGGTGGGACAGTTCTTCCAATCCCAATGCATGCAGTCTAATGACCCTATCATGCCCTGAAACCCACGGTCTTCAGCTTTGCGAATAAACCGATTCAGATCTTCTTGATTTAGCTCGCGGAGGTACTCATCTTTGTGAACCTGAACAATTGTGTCACAGAATTGTTGAAGAGTATCAAGGCATGAAGACTCAAACACACCATGGGTTTCATCCGTCGAATCAGTTGGGGAGCCATAGACCATCATTCGAAGTGCAACAGTAACATTCTGATGAGGTGAGAAACCAGGGTGGCCCGCTCTGTCCTGCTTCTATCGAAAGTATGGATTGACTTGCTGGACATCACGAAGTAAACGCTCAAAGACATGACGCCTCATCCGGAAGCGACGTCTGAAATCCTCTTCTGTGTACACCGAGTTGGGGTTGAAGTAGTTGTTCATCAGATTGGCATGCGACATCGCTTTGTTTCGTGGTTTGTAAGAGCGACCAGCAATAGAGCCACCCCATTAAGGTTGTTCCTCAGTTGGCTGACACAACATGGCCGCAACCATAGCTGCTGCTATGTTTTGTTTGTTGCGCCTTACTTGAACTTCTTAATCAGACTCCTCATCTTCTTGTCTCATTTGCGCCCATTTTGCTTCCAATTTGGAATTGGATGAGGACCCCCAGTCGGAATCCGAAGAGGATCCAAAGTTGGAATTCATTGCAAACTTGAATTGAAATAGATTGAATTCAAAGTTGTGTGAATTATAGCCTAATATCCACCCTATTTATAGCAAAAGAAAAATTCAAATCCAACGGCTAGCTGACGTCACTTAGCCGTTGGATTTGAATTTAAGTTGTAGTTTTTAAATAATAAATTATGTTTGGCCCTATGGCCCTTTGGCCCTTGATTGGAGACGGTTTTTTGTGGCAAGGCTAAAATGAGCCATCTGGCCCTCGATTGGAGACGGAGGCAAATATGACCCTGTACTGTTCATTAAAATATTAATATATTGGAGGGCCAGAGGGCTAAAACGAGCCCTCTGGCCAGCCCTCGGTTGGAGATGGCCTTACCCAACCTTTTGCATTTCTGCCTTAGTCCTTGTGCTCTCTTGTTCTTCTTCCTCACCCACCTCACGCAGGATCCCTGACTTAACTCATTTGCGACACTTTTATCAACTAATCAACGTTTAGATCTGGGTCCGTACACCGAGCTTGAATGGTCGGGCAGTGAGATCTAGAAACGAGCTAGTTGATTAGTCTACCACTGGTGAATACTTTGTCCCATCATTTGTTAAAACTTCAGGGATCCTTACGGCTATTATTGGGTTTTGTCGGGTAAAGGACCTAGAAGATGAAAATACTTATGGTTTGGATCGGTCGGTGACCGACCCCTCTACATGTCGGAACGGTCTCATCTTGTTGGTTCAATCGTCGGAACGGTCTCATCTTGTTGGTTCAATCGAAGTTTAGTGTAGCTAGATTGAGAGTTATGTAGCTCTTAAGACTCTTACTCCTTTTTCTTTTTGGTTTATAGTTATATTTCTAGTTCTAGCTACGATGAACCTGGATTGAACCAACTAAGATGAGACCGTACCAACATGTAGAGGGGCCGGAAACTGGCTGATCCGAACCATGAGTGTTTCGTCTTCTCGATCCTCTATCTGACAAACACCCAGTGGTGGCCGTATGGATCTCTGATATTTTGACAAATGATAGGGCCAAAGTATGCACCGGTTATAGACTAATTAATCAACTCATATTCGGATCTCATCGCCCAAGCGCTCAAGCTTGGTGTACGGACCCATATCTGAAAGCGTTGATCAGTCTATAACCAGTCCTGGAGCTCGGCGCCATTGAAGCTAATTTGAGTTAAGGTTTCCGCGTGGGTAGTCGAGTTAGGGTTTCCGCGTCGGATCAGCCGATGGTCGGCCCCTGTACATGTCGGTATGGTTTCATCTCAGTTTGTTTAGTCCAAATTCATTGTAGTTAAATAGATAATTAAAACTCTTTGTTTTCTTTTTCTTTTTGGTTTATAGTTATATTTCTGGGTTGGCTATAGATGTTGAGTGTACGGTTTTATTGATAAGATTTATTTCTAAGGAATTAAAATATCTCCTTGATATGGATGAATACGTGAGATATTTTTAGTTCTTTTAGAAACAAAGTCTTGCCAATAAAACCATATATTCAAAATAAGCATATAACAAGATCCAAAAATGTAACTATAAACCAAAAAGAAAAAGTAATAAGAGTTAGCAAAATAACTCTCTATCTAGTTACGATGAACTTGGATTGAGCAAATTAAGATGATAACGTACCGATCTGCAGTGATTTTTATGCGTTTGCATATGTATTAGACTGTAATTTGCTAAAGCGAGAGTATTGGCTTTGCTAGTTCATCCAAGGAACTGAAAATTGATAATTGTAGGACTCTATATGATAGCTTCACGCATATGACCAAGTGTCAAATTGGGGCATGACAACAAAGGGAAGAGAAATACACTCTTGCTGCAATATATGTCTAAATTATGAAAATATATCTTGCATTGGTAATTTAATCTATTTATATTAATCATTCTTAATTGAAGAACTATGTACATACAACCAATGGAGCTTGCTTCGTGGTCTGAACTCAATTGTAGCAAATTAGCAATGTGAAGATCAAGACGCTTTTCTTCACGTTGGTCTTCCATGCTAACTACTTATTACTTTCGTGCTCGTATAAATTGAATGGGCAAGGAATACAAGTTATTAATGCATGATGTAAGTTTCTTAATCAACCCAGAAAACAATGAAAATATATCTTAGCTCTTGGACTAATAGCATCAATATATAACGAAAGAACTCATCCACCGAAACAAGGAAAAATATACCAACAAATTACGAATGTGACGAACATGTAACAAAGTAATATGATTCTTCATCTACTTAACAATCATATCATAAGAAGTAGAAGGCTACGAAGCTAAAGAAAGGAAGATCCTTGGTACCAAAGATATAGCTGCCCAAATTATTATCCTAGTAAGACAATGAGGACTTCGGCTATGGTATAACACCTGCCCAAAGAGAAGAACTCCAAACTCATATCACAACGTAATAAGATGAACATCTACTTACATTGTCTAATACCAAAAATTCAAGACATATCTATGACCTGACTTTCCACACTACGTTTGCTATAGGTTTTGTAGCCTTGATAATAGGGGCCAACATCGTCTCATATACTGCTTGAAAATCCCTGCAGTTTTAACCAAATGCACGATGAACATACTCCAGGATAAATTTTTTGGCCTTAAATTGAACGATTATTGAAGCTTATATTCTATAGGACATTCAACTTAAACTTTTACTGCAAGTAAGATCAGCAAATTATCATTTTTCTTTTCAATTAGAGAACAACAAATTACCATTTATGCAAACAAATTATGTTAAAACATATGAAGAATTCCATACCAATCATAAACCCAATTGCTATGTTCGGCATTGACCAGATTAAACGAAAGAACAATTTTCCAATCACCCCAAACAGGCATAAACTCTCTCCATGAACCAAACCTTCCTCCTTCCCACCATTCGCAAACACTTCAATAAATATCTCTGCGTCACTCAACACCGTCTCCGCCTCCTCAACCCTGCCGACAATCCAAGCATGCCTGTACTTTCCCACCAGCACTCTCACCTAATGCAAATGTTAAATGAACTCACTTCCGTTGAGGATAGATCATCGCTTTGTATCATGTATCATGGGCGAGTGACAATTTTTGTTCATTATCGGCTAAGAAAACGAGACTATATAAAATAAAACCAAGTGTACGTTCAAGAAATAAGTTATACGCTAAATGTTTTTTCAAAACCACTTCCTTTGCGCCCTGGCATGTTTCTTGAGACTGTCACCAAGGTAAGAGTTAATTGATTCACCGATTTAGATTGTAAGTTGTAAAATATTCATTTCGGGTCTGTGACCCATAAGGTCAAGCTAGGTAACGTCCTAATGTTCAAGGACTATCTATATTTGGTGTTTCTGATCTAAAAGATATTTTGTACCCTCAGACCATCTATTAGGTTAAATGAGATTGAGCCACTCTGATCAAAGCTGTCATACATGCAGTAAACCTGTTTAGGGTAAATTATGATTGTTCCTTGAACTTGGCAGGTCTTCGTAATTTTGTTTTTCGTAAACCAGGATCAATCAGAATTTAGCCTAAACAGGTTTACTGCATATACGACAGCTTTAATCAGAGTGGCTCAATCCCAATTTACCTAATAGATGTTCCGAGGGTTTCCTCGAACATTAGTACATTAACCAACTTGACCCTATGGGTCATTAGACGTCCTGAGGTCCACATGACTTGAAATTAATGTGTTACAACTTACAATTTAAATTTGGTCTATCAAGTGACTTTACCTTGGAGACAGTCTCAAGAAACATTCTAGGGCTCACAGGATGTGGTTTTCGTCTTGAAAAGATTTCCTGGAAACGATAATATGATACATTGATACCAATAAATAGTTACACACGTGCATCCGAGTATTTATGGAATGTTTCCCACCCTTTCTCCAATTCCACTCGTTGTACCAATGGCATCTTCTGTTGAATACTGGCCAAATTAATGGCCAACTTGGCATCCACTCTCGGTTAGTAAACAAAGGAAAAGAAAAAAAGGTGGACATCATTCCTTGTTTTGGGGAAGAAAATATGGGTTGTTTTTTCTTTTGTCTACCACCCGTGAGTTTTGGCTAAAAGGAAAAGAAAAAGTTGCTTTAAGAAAGGGAGCTCATTATTCGGTTTTGAAAGAGAAGAAAGAGAGCCTTTTCTTTTTGGTATATAGGGAGAAGAGCTCATTGTTTTCGGATGTGGGGGGGAGCGGCAGATGAGAGAAACCAGGGAGAGCATTCGGCTCTCCCATTTGAATATGAGCTGCTCCTTCCCACCATTTGTAATAATCCCATTTTGTTAGTAATCACTCAATCAAAGATGTTGGTGCTACTTGTGTAGCTTTTGGGAGAGAAGGATTTTGATATGTGTTTCTTCTTCTCCATTTGTTTCTTAGTTTGAGTGAGAGCTATTTGTTGTATGTGGGATTTGGGTTTGAGAGTTAAAACTCTATTTGTAATCTCCTTTTGATATTAGTGGAATTTCCTCGCCGTCTCGAAACTGGATGTAGGCTTACGCCGAACCAGTATAAATCCTTGTGTCTTTTGGATTATTTGTCTTGTAATATTTTGCCGTATTAGCTTTGGTTTCATATTTGAAGCTTCCGCACAACATCTTCCTCACTAGAGTGGTCAGCACCTTCATTTTTTCCTTCCATTACATTTTTTATCATTGCCTGAACAATCTTGCACAGCTTTAGTTTGTTCAGGTCCTGGACTTGGATGCGGTTGGGGCCAACGCTTCATAGAAGAAAAATGTGGCGATATAAGAGGTCCAAGTTTGCGGTGCTTCATCAAAATCATAGATTCCTTTGACTTCTCATGCTTCATTTACGTCCCAAGCCAAACCAACTAAACCCAGCCATTTACAAACTCTATTTGAGACGTAAATGAACCATGGTAACTCAAAGGAGTTTATGATTTTGCAACAGCGCCGGTCTCTGATGAAGTAAGCACCTCCAACTTGGACCTCCCGTATTACAACTTTGTTTCTCTCGTGAAGCATTGCCCATAAGCGCATCTTCACAATGAACTTAAGTTCTCTCTCTTAGAACCTTCAGTGTCGTTGTACACGTTTCAAGGAAAATTTATCACAAAACATCATAAAAAATGTAAAATCTATCATAATATCATAAAAAAATTTAGATCTAGAGAGGTACGGTTCGCATCAGGTAAATAAATCCAACAACCCAATGGAGCCATCGGTTTTACAAGAAACTTTTGGTGCCGATGAAGTTGAACGCATGACTGAGACTGAACAAGATCTCCCCTACTTGAGAGATTTGCAAATTGGCCGCTTCATCATCAATGAGACTAATGACTCGGTCAGTAGAATTTATTATCTCTTGCTTTGCTTCCTCGACTAATAAAAGAAAGCAGAGTGAGAGATAATAAATTGTACTGCTACCAATCGTGTCATTAGTCTCATTGATGATGAAGCTAAGGTTGGTGATCTACCAATATCTCAGTTCGGGAAAGCCTTTTTCAGTCTCAGTCATGTGCTCAACTTCAACCGCACCAAAGAGTTTCTTGTAAAAAAGTTGATGCCTCCATCAGGGTGATGGGATCAAGAGCAGAGGAGTCGCCTCGATCTCAAGGCTATTCAAGGCCATTGAAGCTGGAAAAGTTGAAAACACAGAGAAAGCACTGAAGGAAATGAAAAGGGTTGGGTTTGTGTTTTCGCTTGGGGTACGTGTAATTTATAGAAGCCGCAAGCCTTAATAGTTGGCAAGGAATCTGAGATCATGTTACGAATTGTGCCACTCGCGTGTGGCACAACCGTAGGTTTGTTTACTCTGGTCTCTTTGTTGCATGTGTTTGGATAGTTGGATTAAGATATCTACTGTTTGTCTCTTGTGATTTTTCACGACCTCACACTAAAATAAAGAAATAAAACAGAGAAAAACCATGAGAACGCTGACCCTTTGACCAAATGGGCTCCTCGGGCTTTCTTTCTATGTCCATGTATGTATTATAATAATTGGGAATGACCGATCTTGTAATGTGTCGTGTCTTATCATGTCAATTTATAAGTTTTACGTGTTGTTGCGAGTATTTTTCGATGGTGTAATTTTGGGTTTAAACAAAGCTAAATGAGAAACTTCATCCCTCGTCGACTGGAAAATGTGTCCAGAAAATTGGTAGCCACCGCTAATATGCTAGCAAGGGGTGACCCAGAGTAAGCCAAGAGGCAGCCCAGTTAAGGGTTCTTTATCATATCCAGTTGTCCATATTCCGAGCTTCCTCTCTGATCAAAACAAATCTTGCAAGCAGTTTTCAATCTGGAACACTAGAGGCCGAGTTTCCAGTGTCTTTTTTTCCCCAAGTGACATAAAAGTAGAGAGATGATAGAATGTGGTGATCTTTATAACTTGATAATATTTAAAGGGCAGTGTGTGCTCGTCGCTCAGTTCCATGAGGGTAGTCCAAATTCACATTAAAGTTAGGGTATATGTAAAGGTGAAATGGAAGTGGGAAACCTCTATATTTTGGTGTACTACCATTAAAAAAAAAAGCACAAAGAGATGAACAGCTGCATAATCCAATTTTCGCAAAACCAATTTCAAAACGAATGCAAGCAACTTCCAGATAGTAAATAGCTGCAGATAGTAATATATTATCATCGTGATGATGCAAATCATATGAATTTCAAATTCACACTTCAAACTTTAGCTCGACTAAGTGTTATACCATTTCGTTTCCTTCTCTACCAGTTTCTGAGCAATCAATGTACAGAGAGAGAGATAGACTTACAAGTACGATCATCTCTTCAAGAACGGAAATGACCTGCTCACCCCCTCTGAGAAGAGCTTCACACTTGGCAGTCTCCAATTTTGAGCTTCCTAGCTCTCGGGCAGTTCCGTTCTTGCCCTTCGCTCCCAATACGTCATCTGGGTATCCACCGCCCACCTCATAGGTGCCGCACAGGGAAAAGAGGGTACCAGTTTCGAATGCTTGTGCTCGTAGTCGGGAGATACAAAAGTGCGTTGAGGTTAAAAGAAATAGACACTCACTGGTGGGCTTACGTATTGGGCCTAGTTGCACGTACCAAAAATGAAGAGAAGCTGCCGAATCAATTGCGTTTTTTATTTAAGATAGCTTTGCGCATGAACAATCGATGCTAGTAAATTTCTTGTTGCTATATTTAAAAAATTTATTACATTAACATGATATGAAAACTTTGTTAATAGTGCAGTGATATTTACCAAAGTGGTCTTTTATGCATGTATGTTTGTGGTTTAAATTTTCACCGAATTTTCTTCGTTTCTTTCATGTAATTTCAATTGTATTTTAGTAATTTTTTTTGTCACGTTACAGATGTAGTTTTGTTGAAAAATACAAATCAAAGAATTGTTGCAACCACATAAAAACAAGAACCAAAAAGAAGACGATCAATTGAACAAATACCAAAAACAAAAAATACAAACTAGAATGCCAAAAAGGAAAAAGACAAGCATGACATATCCATCTAGAAACTGGGTTGGATCCATGCACAGGGTGTCCCAGCACTAGGGAAGTTTGCTCTCTCCAAAGCAAAGTTAGGGAAGCCGAAGTGCTGCTCAGTACTACCATCCTCCAGATTAAAAACACCCATCTCTATATTCCCATTTAAACGTGAGTGACCCTCACGGTCCACCTCGCGAAATGTGTATGAATAATAGTATATGCAATTAGCCTTGCATCCCAAGTAGTTTGAGGCCTCAACAGAGAACGAAGAATTATTATCACCCACAAATAAGCTTCTATTCCCCAACTTCTTTACCTCTGACTCTAACCGCCAGCTGCCACCGCTCAACGGCACCTTAAAAACCTTAAATTGGCGATGGGTTGTTCGGTATTCTTTTTGGCTAGAGAGAAGCCATTCGCGATGGGTTGTATGGTATGGTCTTTGGAGAGGGAGATTATCCATTTCTTGGACTGAGAAAACCACTAACAAGTCCCCTGCCGATTCCACCACAGATACTTTTCTATCAGGAGAACGATGTTTAACCACAATCGGTATCTCTGGAACAACAACTCTTGTCTTTGGTTGTTTAGGATCTTCCGTGTTGCAAACCAAAACCATGCCGCCAAAGGTCACAGCATAAAGTCGTCCCTTGTAGTAAGTAATATCCAGTGGATGTACGTCTAAAACTATCCTCGTCCAACATTTATCTTGTCTTGGTTTGCAAAATGTCAAGCTGTTCCCGTCATAAAGAACCATGATTGTATAATCTGATGTCCACGAAGGACTTGATGATAGGACAATTTTCTTTACCCAATGAAAGTATGACATGATTTGAGGCGAAAAATTAGGTTTCGGCAACTTAATATGGGCATGATCCAAAGGATGTAACAAACGAAACTCTAAACCGCGTAAAGTGATGAGCCATCCTAGAGACGAACAACATACTTTTCCCTTGGCTTCTGGCAGATGGAGTTTGTGAATCTTATCTTTTGTCAAGCTGTAGAACTCGCGAAAGGCATCATCTGCCTTTGGGTTGGGGAGCATGAGGAATGGCACTTGATGTGTTAATCGACTAGTAAAGTTTTCCTTGGTCGCGGCCCATCTCCATGATTTACACACTGCACCAAACGCAACGAAATCCTCCATTAAAGCTATCCGGCTGGCGATACAAATAACAAGTTCTTGAGGAAGACTCGACCAGTCAACCATGGTAAAAGAATTTCCTTTGCTCATCGTCAAGTTTGATTGGAGCACTTAAAAGACAAATAGTCGGGTTTAGGGTTTAGTAGATTAGCAGACGCAAACCTAATTCTTATTAAATAGTTTGGGAGGGAGAATCCAATCCCGGTTCTGTTTCCACTTATTAGGGTTTCCTTATTCTTCCACTATTAGCACGTAGGACATGTTTGATAGACGGACTAGGATTGGGATTGGACAAACATGGGCTTCAATAACAAACATGGACTGGGATTAGGATTAGGTTTGCAGGGATCAAACCTTCACAAATTCTCTTAGGAATTTGACCTTTTTCACACAAAATTTAACTCAATTGACCTTGACAAGTTATAAAATATTTACAAATTCTCTTTGTTGTGTGTGCCTAGACCGTTGGGTTAAGATATTTACTATCTCTGTCTGTTCAGATTTTTCACGACCTACCTATTTTATGCTAAGATAAAAAAACAAAACATAAAAGATATTTTGACAATAAAATAATGGTCCACGTCGTGGCCGTGAATAAAATCGGTACATTACCTCTATTTAGGAGCCTAGTTGATTAAGAATACAAGATAGGAAGTAACATTTGAATATCATCTCTGATTATTTGAGTTGAAGTAAAGCAATAACTAACGAGAATATCTATCATATTATGTCATGGGTTATAGAGGTGTCAAAGATAGTTATTGTGCTTTCTTTATTAAATACAAGGCTTAGGTCCCATGCAAGGGACATAACCAATATTTTAGCACAAAAACCTACCCCATACATGAGTGCATCATTCCACCATCGAAAAGTGCATAAGGCGCTGTTTGTTGATGCCATTCGTGATTCGTCTTTTGCTTCGTTTCTATGGCTTCTCAAGATTAGTCATATTAGTGTGCCCGTAATAATAATTGTTGTCCAAAGTTATCGTATATAGGTACCATATAACAGTTTTAGTTTCAAATATCAATTAAATACGCTCACGAGGAAAGTTGTAGAATTTCGTCACTTGGCAGACCAACTAGTTTTTTCTTTAACAAAGGTGGCAATTTGCACCCATTAATGGTTGGTTTCGAGTTCACCTACGATTGAAATTGTTAAATATTCATTAACAAGAGTCTTGGTCAAGATGAAAACCCAACCCCTCTATGTCTTACTTTGCTTCGACGATCTCGCCCATCGCTCCAAATTGAAAGTTGAAACCAAACCGACCTTATGTCGAGACTAAATTTTTTGCACTCAAATGAATGTGACATTTCTATGGCTCGAGTAATTGATTGACAGGTCCTAAATATCAAATGTTGATTTGTTTGTAACGCCTAAATATTTGTTATTCACATGTGTAACAAATAATAATTATATAAAATACAAAACGTTACATAATTTTTCGGTCCACTTTTTGCTGATTGGGTTGGTTTTGTTTTGTTTTGGTTTTTCCAGTTTTTTTTTTTTTTTTGCTGGGTTGCATATGCAGCAAAGGCGAAGGGGACTCAAGGGAATGGACAGCGTCGATTGTGATTCCGAGTAGCGAGCTTATTATTTTAATTCCAACAATTGTAAAATTATTCAAAAAAATTAATAAGGGAAAAAAAAAAGAAAAAAAAAAGAAAAAAAAAAAGAAGAAGAAGAAGAAGAAGAAGAAATGTGAGACTGAGCCCCGAAGTCTCAGAAATTCAAAAATCAAACACTGTAGTCTGTACCGTACCCGGTTCAGCGGTGGGTGGGAAATCGGGGCCCCACTCGCCGAGTCGTTTCACGGCCTTTTCATATTCCACCCGCCCTTGCTTTGTAGGACAGTGTTCTTGCCGATGATGATGGTTTTATTTTGAGGATCAACGGCTGAGATGTTCTTGGGGTTTCAAGGGTAGTTGAGAGATTTTGTATTTTGGATTTTGGAATGTGGGTAAAACTAGACAATGAAAACCATGACCATATCCAATCAATACTCTGATAAAACAAAGAAAACTACTTGGAAAATAAAAAAGGGATCAAAATCAATTAAAAAACAACGTTGATGCATGTTGGATCTCCCAATTCTGAAACCAAACAACTATACCTTGAAAAATAATAAACACAGGATGATAACACGACACATATTGTAAACAAGATTAGGTGCTAGGCCGAGTTTATTGTATATTGTTGCGGTAAATTAAATTGTGTTGAAGTTGATATTATTTGACAAACTTTTGTTTTCTTGGTCATTCGGCGATCAATGATTTACATCACTCAACATTAAAGTTTGTATCAACAGATGAGTTTGAAACATTACATGATTATTCGTCTTTGATTTTCCTCACCTGGTTATTTGATAACGTTTTTTTAGTTTAAAAAAAGAAGAAATTCAAACACGACACGTAAAGTGTGTAAGTGCGTCTAAATATACGCATTCAACAGTATTAAAATTAAGGAACTGACTTCAGATCTCATCCAAGCAAACAAGTTGGATGAATATGATCTACGCTGGACCGTATAGATGCATCCCATTTGTACATGGACATAGAAAGCACAGAGGGAGCTTTTGGTTAAATAGTCATCGAACATGATAAAATAACCAAATTAAATACACACAGTTTTGTCCATCGTTTAAATCCCATTTGACTAAAACTTAAACCAGGGAACGTGGCATAGTAAAGTTCTCCTCGGTCGCGGCCCATCTTCAGTGTCGTTGTACACGTTTCAAGGAAAATTTATCACAAAACATCATAAAAAATGTAAAATCTATCACAATATCATAAAAAAATTTAGATCTACAGACAAGAGAGAGGTACGGTTCGCATCAGGTAAATAAATCCAACAACCCAATGGAGCCATCGGTTTTACAAGAAACTTTTGGTGCGGATGAAGTTGAGACTGAGACTGAACAAGATCTCCCAGATTTGCAAATCGGGCGCTTCGTCAATGAGACTAATGACTTGTTCAGTAGTAATGCAATTTATTATCTCTTCCTTTGCTTCCTCGACTAATAAAAGAAAGCAGAGTGAGAGATAATAAATTGTACTGCTACCAATCGTGTGTCATTAATCTCATTGATGATGAAGCTAAAGTTGGTGATCTACCGATATCTCAGTTAGGGAAAGCCTTTTTCAGTCTCAGTCATGTGCTCAACTTCAACCGCACCAAAGAGTTTCTTGTAAAAAAGTTGATGCCTCCATCAGGTGATGGGATCAAGAGCAGAGGAGTTGCCTTGATCTCAAGGCTATTATGTCATGGGTAACAAAGGTGTTAAAGTATACTTATTGGGCTTTCTTTATTAACTATATAAGGGTTAGGAACCAGCAAAGGACATAACCAATATTCTAGCACAAAAATCTACCTCGTATAGCTACGATTAAAATTGGTAAATATTCATTAATAGGAGTCTTCTTCAAAATGAAAACCCAATCTCTCATCTGTCTCAGCTTTGATAATCTCGGCCATCACTTCATATTGAAAGTTGAAACCAAACCGACCTTATGTCGAAACTAAAGCTTTTGCAATTAAAATAAGAGTGATCTTTCTGTGACTTCAGATATTAATTGACACGTATTTATAAAATACAATCCGTTACATAATTTTTTTGGTCCACTTTTTGCTGGATTGGGTTGCATATGCAGCAAAAGCAAAGGGGACTCGAGGGAATGGACAGCGTCGTCGACAATGATTCCGAGTAGCGAGCTTATTATTTTAATTTCAAAAATTGTAAAATTATTTTTAAAAAAATTAATAGAAAAGAAAAAAAAAATGAGAAACTGGGCCCCGAAGTCTCAGAAAATCAAAAATCAAAGACCGTACCCGGGAGTCAGCAGTTGGGGGAGGGCCACTCGCCGAGTCGTTTCACGGGCAATTCCGTAGTCCACCTGCCCTTGCTTTGCAGGACAGTGTTCTTGCCGTCGATGCCGATGATGATGGTTTTAATTTGAGGATCAACGGCTGAGATGTTCTTGGGGATTCAAGGTTGGTTGAAAGATTTTGGAATTTTGGGTGGGGGTAAAACTAGACAATGAAAACATACCCTGTCCAATCAATGCTCTGCGAAAACCAAGAAAACTACTTGGAAAATCAAAATGAGATCAAAGATTCAAAATCAATCAATAAACAACACTGCACTGTTTACAATTTTTGAAAAAACAGAAAGGAATATTTGTGTGTGTGTGAAAATAACAAATAAGGCCTCGTTTGTTGTTTACAATTTGTTTGTCTTGAATAACTTATTCGACTCGATGATGTTTTTGACGGGAGTAATGTTAAGGAAATTAAAATTTTAAAATTAAATGATATGTCATCAATTAGAAACAAGCATGTTAATCGATATTTAATTAATAATCTAATTACCTACAACCACATCATTTGGTTTGTAAATTTAATTTAAAAAAAATCGATCTCTTTAACGTACTCTTTTGACGGTTATCCATACTGAAGTAGATGGATGTACGTCATTAATGCATGTTGAGTCCTTACATTCTTCAACCAAACAACTATACCTTGCAAAATAAACATGATAACACGACAAATATTGTAAACAATATAAGGTGTTAGGCTGAGTTTATTGTATATTGTTGCGGTCAATTAAATTGTGTTAAAATTGATATTATTTTACAAATTTTTGTTTTCTTGGTCATTCAATGATCGATGATTCACAATCACTCAACGTTAAAGTTTATATCAACAAATGAGTTTGAAACATAACATGATCATTCGTCTTTTGAATTTATTTAACATGTTTATTAGATAATTTTTCTAGTTTTAATAAACATTACATATGAATGCATCCTCATTTGTAAGTGAAAAAAGAAAAGCACAAGGAAGCTTTTGGTCAAGGAGGAGAATTTTCTACCCTTCTATTATCATCTCCTTTCATTCCCTTCTCTCGCACATTGTTTTTTTGTCTTATTATCTTTATTAAAAAATCAATATAAAATGTTGACGTGGCTTAACCGTAACCGTTCAAATAGAAGGGCATGGAAGGGTGGAGAGATTAGAAGGGTAGAGAATCCCCTTCTTTGGTCAAAGGGTCATTAAACACATAAAAATAAAAACAGGCACTCTGAACACTATAACTAATTACTCTCTTAATTCTCGTTATACCCCCATCCAAACTGTTCCCCTTCCCGCTTCTACAAAATATAAGTCACCAACCCCACCCCACGCCAAATCCAAATCCCATGCCATCTGCTGCTTTCTTCCCCGTCTTCCTCTCTCTCCAAGGGTTTCCTGTGTCCTCCTTTCTCAAACTTTTCCTTTCACCTTCCTTGTGACTGAGTCTGACTCGGTTGTTGCTTCTGGCGACTGCGAGTACGTTTCATTCTCTCTCTGTTATTTTTCAAGTTTACTTTGAAATACTTGTCTTTATCGTTAGATAAACCTATGTTTGATTTGTAGCGTATGTTAATGTTTGTTCATATTATTTACTGTTTTCTTATCATTTCTAGCACATAAATATTAGTGAAACCTACAATTTTTCTGTTACTACTGGTTCTTTATTTGTTTTTTTTTTTTTTTTTTTAAGTCTTTTTAAGCTTGAAAATTTTAAATTTTTATCCAAAATCCTTGTGGTAAAATTTGTGAATAAACACGTTAAGACATGATACATTGCAAAATCGGTCATTCCCAATTGTTATAATACATGGACATAGAAAGAAAAGAAAGTCTGAGAAGCCCATTCGGTCAACGGGTTAATGGTTTCGTGGTTTTCTACGATTTCATTTTTGGGCATTTTGTTTCTGTGGTTTTTTTTATTTGTTTTCTTCGGTAAACAGATTTTATTCACTGCCACAACGTGCATCATTATTTTAATCTTAAAATATCTTTTATGTCTTTTTTTGGGTAATATTAGATAAACTAAATTTGTAGATAAAAATTTAGAAATTAAAAGACATAAAAGTTGATGATTAATTTATTATTTAAACGTTGTTAAACCTATTCATTCATATTGGTTTATTACAAACTAAATGACGTGTTACTAATAAGAATAAACACGTTTATCAATATTTAAATAATAAATCAATCATCAACTTTCATATCCTAGTCTCTAAATTTTTGTCTACAAATTTAGTTTCCATAACATTACCCTTTTGTTTATTTAATTTAGCGTATTATTTTATTCTCAAAATATCTTTTTTGTTTTATTTATTTATTTTAGAGTAAGGTCGTGAAAATTTTGAACAAACGGAGATGATAAAAAAATTTAATTCAACGGTCCAGACACACACAACAAATACACCACTGCAAATATCCCTACAATTGCACAAGACGAGAGTGGCACAATTCGTAATATGATCTCAAATTCGTGGACAATGATTAAGCCTCCCGCTTCCATAAATCACATATCCTCCATGCGAAATCTCAGTCCAGCTTTTTGCATTTTTGTGTGTCTTCTTCTCCTCACCTACCCCATGCCAAAACCCAAACCATAACTAGCTAGCTTCAATTGTGGTTGAGCTCTGTATGACTATCATTGAGTGTTATCCTCGTGCCTAGATCTAAACACTCAAGCTCGAGGACAACGTCGACTTTTTCAAGCGGATCTCCAATGCAGAGGAGCTCGAGCGCATGCAAAAGCATGAACCGTAAACCATACAATACATTTTTTGTCGCTGTGATCTACTTGATCAGGTTTTTGCATGCGCTTGAGCTCATTGGTACCAACGACCCGCTTGTTAAAGTTGACGGCATCCTCGAGGTTGGGTGTTTGGATCTAGAAACTAGGATAACACTTAGTGATAGTCACTGAGGGCTCGTTCGCCATTGAAGCTAGCTAGGTGTGGTTTGGGTTTTGATGTGAGGTAGGTGAGGAAGAAGATAGAGAGCATAGAGACCAAGACGAAAATGCAAAAGGCAAGGTCTAGGATTTCACATAGGGTTCATGATTTATGGAAGCTGGAGGCTTAATTGTTGGCCACAAATTTGAGATCATATTACGAATTATGCCACTCTCGTGTCGTGCAATCGTGGGATTATTTGCAATGGTATCTTTGTTTTGTGTGTCTAGATCATTATATTAAGATATTAACCATCTCTGTCTGTTTAGATTTTTCACAACTTTCCTCTAAAATAATAAAATAAAATAGAAAAGATATTGTGAGAATAAAATAATGGTCCACGTTGTGGCCATAAATAAAATTATACATTCTATTCTCTTCTTGTTTAGCGAATAAAATAATCATCAGAACGAAATGCCCAAAAATGAAATCGTGCAAAACCACGAGAACGTTGAACCTTTGACTAGATGGGCTCCTCGAGCTTTGTTTCTCTGTCCGTGGATTATAATAGTTGGGAATTTGCCATCTGTCTTGTCCTTACATGTTCAAAACATAAAAACACATTTCTTTCAAGTATTACATACCCAAAATAAGAGTACTGAAAAACATTTGTACATTATTGTTGACTCTAAAAATTACAAAACCTACGTGGCACGCAGGCCGAGTAACTAATAAGCTAACTACGTCATTCGGTTGAATGCGGGGCGTGCTAACTCGTCGGCCGAGCTTGGCCGAGGAGTAAAATTTGTTGATGTCGCGTTGAGCGCGTCGTTGACTTCTCTATCTTGTGATTGCGACCGAGGAAGAAACACACTCGGTCTCTGGGTTCTATAGCCTGAAGACTTTCTGCGGAGTTCACAAATCGTCGGAGCCCGATTCGGTCACAGTGATTATATTCGTAAGAGTATAAGCACATCGAATCGAGACTAAACTATATGGGCACAGGTACTCAAACGTGATGTGTGTCTTGATGGTAAACGTAGTTCGGCCGTCGGAATGCCGAACCCTGAAACTTACTTGCGAGTATCTAATCATAAAATAACTCGGCGTCCAGTACGCCGAGCAATGCAATTCATAACACCCGACTATACCGAGAATGCTAGCAAGGTGACCTCTGCCAACAAAGGTTCGAAAACCCTCCTCGGCCGAGACTTAGATAGATAACCGGTCGACCTTGACGCAGTGCTGTTTATCCAAACTGAAGGTGCTTCTCGGTCGGCTGATTCTGCGGCAGCAGTGCTGTTTATCCAAACTGAAGATGCTCGCCGGGTGCTTTCACAGTGCTGTTTATCCAAACTGAAGGTGTGTTGCAGGAAAAGAAAAGGAAAAAATCTCAAGGTGTTTGAGAGGTTTTGCGCAGGGCAATTGTATGCTGATTTGAAGGGGCTTTTCTGTTGCATGATTTCTTGTATTTATAGCACCCCATTCCTTGAGACCAATTCTGATTTGGATTGGGAGTCCTTGTCCCATTTCGACTCTAACTCGAACAAACCTACTCCCGCTGGGATTCTGAATTTTCCTTCTATTCGAGGCTTTATTCCTGGCCGGTCGAGAATCCTGGTCGCACCAGGACTTCTCAACCTTTTCTATTTATCCGGACTACTTAGGATAGGATTTGGCCGACCCTGCCAACTGGCCCGGGATTTATTATTCGGCCCATAGTATTTGTCGTCACCTTGGGCCGAGCACATCCTGCTACTCGGCCCAACAATAATATTTTGGGCCCAAACAATTACTACGAAATATCAAATGTTCAAGGATATGCAAAATGAAATGAGTTTTTTTCAAGATTGTGGAGCTTTTCTCAAAAGTTAGAACCTTGCCAATAAATCATATGGCTATTATTGTATAACGTTTTTCTTAATAGTTTTTAATTAATGTAAAAGTGTGAAAAATATAGATGACAAACTCTAAAACTTTTGTGAAGTGGTCAACTCCTAAGTTCGTCACTATAATCCCATAAAACATAGATTAAATTTAACCGTTAATTGTTGTTTACATTTATGCTGCAATCTTCCCACCAAATTCAATTTTTTAGATTTTCTTTTTTGAAAACATGATCTTTAAGCATATGCAGAAAGATGAACGATTTAAATTGTTGATATCACGTTCAGATTTTTACGTAAATTTATTATATATCATTATCATTTTAGTGAATTTATGAGATAAATTTTCAAATAATTACAAATCCATAGTAATTTACGAAATATTTAAAAGCGAATTGTTATTAGCACTCCAAAAATCTCATTCTACACTCTTCACAAATGTATTTTGCTTTCTAATTATAGAAAATTTAGAATGACAATAAAATTTTTGAAATGCTAATAATAATTCTCATTTAAAAAAAACATATTAATTTATATTGAATATAAAGAAAAATAAATGTGTCAAATATGTGGATGTGTAGAAAGCAAAGTGGGAAATTGCAACGCATAAGCATGGGGCGCCGCACCAATATTAAGCATGATAGACCCTTTTTTTATGGGAAAAATCAATAGTAATTTGATGCTAGCGTCAGAGAGCATATGCTTTTTGGAAAAATCAAACAACTTGATGCTAGATGTCCAAAATTGATTGGATAAAAATTAAAGAAAAACTAATTAAAAAGATTTGAGACTGGTTACAAACTGACGTGGGTTAGAAAGGAAGAGAGACAAACTCATCTTCTCTCATCTTCGCTTGAACACAAAAGCTGAAACTCATAAAGTGCAGAATACAGCCGATATGCATCCAGAAAAATTTTAAATTCCCAATCGCCTAGGCCACATAGTTGACCACCTCGGCGCCCGCCTCCGATTTTTCTTCCGATTATGAGTTAATTTCGGTGGCTGATGACTAACGTTTAGACGGTGACCTAATCCGATTTTTAGAACATTAATTATTATGAATTTTTATTTATTTTAAACTTTCTTAAAAATACTATTTATGAGGGTTTCTAGGATTCTAAAAATTCAAAAACGAAGTATCTATTTTCAAAACATAGATAACACAATTATAATCGTTTTCATATATTTTTTTTTCACATTTTTTACATTTGTAAATAAATTATTATAATTTTTTTAATGTACTATGATATTTTTAAATTGTTAGGTCTAGTTGCAGCCATGAATAATATCATACAACAAAAGTACTTATGTTTCCCTTTCTATCCTGCCCCCTTCCCCACAAAAAGAAAATTCATCATTGAACATTCTCAGCGCACGATATTAAAGAACCTAATTGGTAGTGCCAATAAAAGGAGCCAGAACACATGCACCATCAGATGGAAGGTGGTAAGACAACAAATATTGAAACAATGACATTGCTCACCTCCTACTGTTCATGTGCAATCCGCACTTTGAACGATCAGTCAGCTCGCGATTTCGAAACAGAGAGCAAAAAGAGATACGAGCAAACGAATCCAACTCCAATTTTGAGCTGCCTCGCTGTCGAGCAGTTCCGTTCTTGCCTTTCACGCCCAATCCTTCATCCGGGTATCCGCCGCCCACCTCATAGGTGCCGCACCTTCTTATTCGGTTGCTTTGGCTGAAACTGACATTGGGCAAATTTGCCGTAGTGGGAGGAAAAAGAGGGTGGAGAGAGAAAAAGGGAAGAGAGATTGTGCAGCTGAGTATGAAAAACCCGGAAACATATTTGGTGGTGCTGCTGGGCTTTTGTGTTTTTCCGGCCGAAGGTGATAAAGAATAGTAAAAGATTAGCGGGGTCGCCGTCTGTGGGAATCGAACCCACGACCACACGGTTAAAAGCCGTGCGCTCTACCGGCTGAGCTAAGACGGCTTATTGATATCAAAGTTTGTTAACATTTAATAATTTTATATTCTGTCTGTTGGGTGACAAAATGAGATGAAAACTAAGTTTAATTAAAAAAACAAAACAGTTTTATTTTCATCTCTCAATGGAGAAGTCACTTATTACTACAGTTTAATGATATTCATATTTATTACGAGTTAAAAACTAATTTCTTCTCCACCACATAGTGTAATTATATCATTGTGTGAAAAATGAAAAATTGAGCCTCATATATTTTTTTTAAAATAAACACTTTGAACTGAGTTACAAGTCTCTTTGTAACAGAAAAATGTTCTTCAACGACATAAAGAAATATCATAGGCAATAGTGCGGCATTTCTTATGTAAATACCAATTTTGTAGCACTGTCCATTATTTGCATAATTGGATCAAAATAACAATTAGAGTTGTGATTTTCATACCCCATTTTACCTCTTACCCACTATTTCAATTGTTTAATAGTTGTTGAGTTGTATGTAAGGTAAAATGAGGTGTTGTTCATCACCCTAACAATCAAAGCTTTGTTTGTTGTCCATTATTGGTTCGTCTTTTATAACTCACTAGATTCAATGAATGTTCATTGAGAATAGATTTCAAACTTACATATTTTGTCAAAGTGAAGAGAGAAGATGGATAAATCATGAAGAAAATAAATTGTAGCGATTGAGAGGAACACGTTTCTTCAAGATTTCTTCATCTCTGTACCTTCACTTGAACAAAATGTGCAAGTTGACTTTCATATTTTGTATTCAATATTCATTGAATCTAGTGACTTATCTAAGTCAAACTAATCTTAAACACCAAACGAGCCATAAATGTCTATTTTATTTGGGTATGAGTGTCATTTTAGAAAATCATTTGCATGACAAAGTCCTCCGGTCGCATTATATTTCTATTTCAGAACAGTCAAACACACTAAAGCGAGTAGCTCTTAGTCATTGATACATATTGGATCTTCTCGTTCTTAAACCAATCAACGATACCCTGGAAAAAAAAAGAGTGCACACACAATAACACGACAAATACGTAAACAAGATAAGGTGCTTAGGCCGAGATGACACTAGAAGAAATATGCTATAGGTAGGACATTCTTCTTTGCACACTGATGAGAGCCGGAGGCTTTTATAATTTGTCATTCACCAAAGTTATTGGATTGTTTGTGGGTATTTTGAGACACAAACAAACGATGTTGAATCTGTTGATTACGCACATCTGTACAAAAGGCTATTATTAGTGTAGATAATATTGTTTGAGATTGAGAATCACTGGAGGCTCTAAAACAAAGAAAAGACAAAGAATTGACTCAACAGATCATGTGCTGCTAACACAACTAATGATCTATTTGGTTTGTGAGACGTCCCAAAATTAGATAAAATATATGGAACTTATCATAAAAGCCACAAAATATATAGCTTTCTCATAACAAAAGCATTATGCAAAATGAATCAGTTTGCAAATCACTACGTCCAATTGACCTAACATACATCCAACGATATTACTGAATTAGTATATATATGAATATTTTGCTTCTTTTCGTACCAAAATCCTAGGATATTGGGTGGCATGTAACTAAATATATATGATTATTATCATGCCCAAAGAAATATGCAAATTGTTAAGAAACTCATTTAATTATTTATGGGATTGACAATCACTACACGAACCTCTTCTTGCATACATCTTAACACCACACCGATCATGTTTTCTAATTATTAACTGTTTTAGAAATAAAATAGTGCGTTGATGGTAAAGGAATGGACACTCACTAATGGGCTTCCATATGGGGCCTAGTTGCAGCCCAATTAGTTTCATCAACCATAGATAGTAGCCCAATTGACAAAAGCCGCCGACTATTCTTAAACCAAACAACTATACTTTGAAAAATAATGTACACACGATAACACTACAAATATTGTAAACAAAATTAGGTGTTAGGACGAAAAACAAAATTAGTTCAATGGCAAGGATGCGGATTTCGGCTTCTAAAATATAAAAAACAGGGAGGTTGCAGAAATGTTTCTGTGAGTCTTCCCGTCTCTGGAAATGGTGGATAATCATGAGTTGTTACAAGTTGTTTCCCTTTTTCTTTTTCTTTTTTTTTTAAAAAAAACGGGTTATTGCTCGATGTCCATTTGTTTTTTTTTTTTTTCTTTCAAGAACAAAAAGTTTTTGTTAAAATTGACATTATTTGACAACATTTTGTTTTCTTGGTCATTCGATGATCAATGATTCATAATCACTTAGCATTAAAATTTATATCAAGAGATGAGATTGACACAATAAATGAACATTTGTTTTAGATTTATCTCACCCGGTTGTATGATAATGTTTATAGTTTTAATAAATAATTTTAACATGATATGACACGACACGTATAGGATGTAAATGGATTCAAATATACGTATTTGACAATAATAAATTAAAGAATTGAATGTAAATCTCATCCGAGCAAACACGTTAATACTCGACATGTCAGTACTTATGGATGCATATGATCTACGGTGTACCACATGTATGCATCCCCATTTGTTCATTGACATAGAACGCAGGAGGAAGCTTATTGATAAAATAACCTAGATACGCACAGTTTTGCCTGTCGTTTTCTATTTCTTTCTTCAAACCCAAAAGATAAACAAGCAGGAAAGCATAGTATGTACGGATTTTCTCCGTGGAACGAACCATTATTTTATTATATATATATTTTTGGGAAGTGTTATTGATATTTCAAAAATCTTATTATACACTTTTCATAAATGTATTTTTCTTTCTAAGACCATCTCCAATGGTGACTTAAAACCTAAAAATATTTAGCCCAAAAAATTTAGGTTTTAGCCCAGACACAGCTTTTCTACTCCAACCCTTCTGGCTTAAAATTTTAGCCCCAGATTATCAAAGAATGAATTAAGGCTATTTTTTTTAAATTAACTTTTTTTTAAAAAAATTTATGTAGACTATCATAAATTAATTTTATGAACATTTTAACCTAAAAATATTTAAATTCCGATAAATTTTGAAAAATCACTAAATCAATACATGAAAATCAAGATAAACCACATAAACTTAATATCAACGACATTTAATAAACCACATAAACTTAAAAAATAAAAAAGACAATTAATAAACCACATAAACTTAAAAAATAAAAAAAACAATTAATAAACTACATAAACTTAATACAATTGAAAACTCATAGACTACATAAACTTAATAATGATATTCACCATCTTGACTTGGTGATGGACTTGGGTGATAGTCTTGAGATGAATCATCATCTTGAAATATACTCCTTGTGGCATTCCTTCGTAAAATTTCCTTTTGCTTACCACGTAAGTATCTCTTCCTCTCTGGAGTGTATTTGTCGAGGTCCTCCATTATCAAATTAGTTTCGTACCTTTCTTGCTCCCTATCCCCTTGTTCCTTCATGGCCAAAAGCATTTGGGCCAATTCTTCTTGCCGACGGCACTGGATTTCGTTCATTATTGCCATTTCGCTAGCAAATTGTGCACGTGTCGGATCTTGGGACTTCCCTTTTCTCTTTGCTTCCTTTTGCTTATCTCTACCTGGGGGCCTTGCAAAAGAAGAAGTTGGGGTTATTTGTTCGACACCTTCATTGTCGGCAAAATTCACACCTTCATTGACATCATTTGGGGGTGGGGCTTCATTATGAAATAATCTTCCACATTGTTGGTTCGCATCGGTTCCCCACCTCGGACAATCCTTGAGGATGTTCCAAGCATGATGCAACTTAAAAGCTTGATTTTTTGGTGTAGTTCTTGTCTTGTAAATTGCCATTGCTTTGTCACCCTATGCAACAAATACATAAAACCAATTAGTTGCAAAATACTATTATGTACATGACAACTAAAATATCAACAAATAAACTCACAATTTCTGAGGCGCCCCTTCCACTAGGCATGTCAACCATGACTCTCTCCAAGCTTCATTTCCACAAAGTGCACGCTTTGTTGATAATCTTCCACCGATCATAAACACCACCAACTTCCCTTCGACCGGCGTTGGAGTTTTCATGGAACTTATCAACGATTTTACCTTATAAAACCTTTCTATTTTGATTGGTGCCGACGGCACCATCTTCGCTAATCGAAATCCATGCCAAACATAAAGCAATATCTTCGTCAAGGGTCCAATTACGACCTCTAACATGCTCTTTTGCCATCTTGAAAATTCTAGAAATGAGAATAAATGGTATAAAGAAAAATTGGAAGAATTGTAGGAGAAAAGTGAGTTTTGTGTGGATGTTTGAACAAATACATAGGTATTTATAGAGTTTTTGGTTGAATTTTAAGTTAAATAATTTTTTAAAATTATTCTAGCCGTTGGATTTAAATTTGGACCATTAGATCTTTTTTTTACCGTTATATTTAATTATATTTGATCTAAGCCGTTGGATTCAATAAATACATAAATATAAAACTAAAAAAAAAAATTTGAACCTGGACCGTTGGATTAACCAACGGCCCATTAAAATTCACCATTGGATTACAAAAAGTAGCCGTTAGGCTACTTTTGCATTGAAACCGGAAGGAACAGGCCCACGTGGGGCTGTCGGCCATTGACTTGGTGATGGCGCGTGCGGCGCGTGCGCGTCTGGCGGAAAGGAAACTGGGCTTCACAGCCCGTGTTTCACTCACAACAGGTAGGACCCATAATGAGTTTTGGCCTAAAAACGGGCTGGTATTTGGCCTTCTTTTAAGTTTTGGGTTTTAGGTTTTATTTAGCACATGGGTTGGAGTGAGTTTTGAGGGGAAAAAAAAGGGGAATTTTAGGTTATAAGCCATTGTTGGAGATGGTCTAAATATAGAAAGTTTAAAATGTAGAATAAAATTTTTGAAGTACTAATATCAATTCTTATATATATTTTTTTAATTTATTTTAGCGCAAGGCGGAAACTGAACAGACAGAGATGGTAAATATCCTAATCCATCGATCCAAAACACATAAAAGCAAAAACTGGCACACTGGCCACTGTAAGAAATTACCATGAATGCTCGACAGGAGAATGGCACCTTCGTAATTCCTTTCAAATTCAAGGGCAACTGCAAGACATAAACAGTCTTTAACTTTCCGTTATACCCCATCCAAACGGTTCCGCTTCCCCGCCTCTATAAATCACCCACCCCACGCCAAACCCCACGCCCGTCTAGTCTACTGTTTTCTTCGTCTTCTTCCTCTCTCTCCAAGGGTTTCCTGTGTTCTTTCTTAAACTTTTCCTTTCACTCTCTGAGATTCAATGGCGGAGCAAAATGTCCAGAACGGTGGGGCCGCGGAGAAGGTCGCACCCGTGTCCCTTATCACTGTCACGGAATGCCATCCTCGTCTTTCCATCAAGGCGCCCAATGGCGAAGGCGCCATCAAGTTCTACGTAGCCGTCCTGGGCGCCGTGGAGCTTGCGCGTGAGACTGATCTCAAGCGCAAGGCTGACCAGGAGCGTCCGTACATCTACAGTGCCAAGCTCAAACTTGGGTCCTTCACCTTCCTCGTGACCGAGTCTGACTCTCTTGTTGACTCCGGCGAGGGCGAGTACGTTTCATTCTCTCTTTGTTATTTTTCGAGTTTAGTTTGAAATACTTGTTATTATAGTTAGATCTGAAAGCTACTGTTTGCTCATATTATTTACTGTTTTCTTTTCACTTTTGCACATAAATATTAGTAAACCTACCATTTTTTCTTTTTTATTTTATTGTTTTTTGGATTTTTATCCAAAATGCTCGTGGCTTTAGATTTGTTATTGGATTAAATCGTAGCGGTTCTTTATTCTTAAACTGCTTTTCGAATTTCATCCGAAAATTTACATTTATTAATCCTAAATTTGAAGTCATGAGTTACCTGCGGGGCGTCTTGATTTGTACTGTGTTGTGATAAATTTTCCTTTGTTTGACAGAGTTGATGGTGGTTTTAAGCAAGGCTTTAACCTGTTACTTACTGTTGTGGACGTCGATGGGGCTGTGTCCAAGGCCGTCCAGGCGGGAGCTGCAGCGGTTGGGGAGATCAAAACCGGTGGTGCTTTCTTTGGCGACGAGCAGCGTTGGGCTCAGATTAAGGATCCATTCGGCATTTGCTGGTTCTTTGTCACTCCCCTTGAGAAGAAGGCCGCTGTCCCTGAAGCCCCAGTAACCGTCTAAATCCCCACCACCGCATGATCTCTTTCGGTTTAGATTTTAATCAAATGGTTAGACCCTTTCTGGACCGTCTGATTCAGTGATTTCAATTGGTTTAGGATTAGACTAATCGTACTTTTAACCTTAATATTTTGCTGAACGAAATGTGGAATTATCAGCGGTATGACTGTAATTGACATTTGTTGTGTGGTTGTGGTTGGATTTTAAGTATTAAATTAGTTTCTGATGATCCCTCGTCTTCACTTTTATTTTTATGCTCATTATTTTTCTTTCGTTTTAGCCACTTGGGTAGTTTGCATGTAGAAATTTACCTTCTTAGACGTTGGTACTTGTTAAGAGAAATTTGCAATGGGTGGGGTAGTTTCGACATTTTAGGAGTCTGGATATAGATTTGACTAAAGGAGAGAGATTTTGTCGTTTTCGTTTCGAATTAGGGCTGCTGCAGTTTCAGGGAAAAGTAGTAGCTACAAGTTTAGGTTTGGGTGGTGGAAACGCAACAAACGTGTTGTTTGCCACATGTCCGTACTCTAGAATTAGGCGTGTTGTATTGGGATCAGGATTCTCTCCTAACCTTAAAAAAACTAAGCCTGCTGAGTATGCAATCGTGATCGTTGAAATTTGATCTAACAGCTCAAACAAGAGGGTCTTTTGAAGTTATAATAATTGTAACCGTTGGATCAAATTTTAACGTTCACGATTGCCTACGCAGCAGGCTTAGTTTTTTAAGGTCAAGAGAGGATCTTGATTCGTTGTATTGTATTTCAAGGAAAGAGATTTTCTCCGGATCTTTTCTTTCTAATCCACCAAATCAAAAAATCTGTACCGTTGAAATTTGAATCAACGACTACAAATAAGGGTCCACTTTAAAAGTTACAATAATTTCAACCGTTGGATGAAATTTCAAAGCACGGATCCTCTAAATTTGATGGATTAGGAGAAAGGGATTTAGAGAGAATCCCCTTTTCGTATTTCAATAAGGGAAGAGATCCTCTTCGAATCTCTCCTTTCAAAGTTCAGAGATCAAGTGATCCTGATCTTTAAAAATTGATCCAACAGCTAAACAGAGAAGTTAGTAAAAAATTTTAAAAGTTATAATAATTTTTTATTGTTGGATCAAAATTTCAACGGATCACTTAATCCTTGAGTTTTGGAGGAAGATATTCTTTTCTTTCAATACAATCCATTTACAGATTCTCTCGATAGTCGAGCGATGGATTCAATGTTATACAAGATGATTTTTTTCACCTCTAAATTCCCTCCTCTACTCGGCTTCTCCTAAAACTTTCCTCTTCATTTTTATAAAAAGCTAATATAAGATGTTGAAATAGTTTAATCGTGATTGTTCAAATATTTGTTAATTTGAAGAGATAGGAATTTGAAGAGGAGAGAATCTCACTCCCGATTTATAATCGTGGTGGTTGGTTTTATATTGTGGTAATCATTTCAAGTAAAATTGTAGCTGTTGTTATTTTGGAAATTTTAAGTAAAGTATTTAGTACTATTCATTTTAACAAAAAATCACATTTTTACACTAAAAAGTCAACCTGGTACTATTCACCTTACTCTTTATTTTGTCATTATCGTTAAAACTCAAAGTTTTCAAGCTATTTTTATTAATTTTCCCTTATTATTTGGACTTCCTTCTTTTTTTCCTTGAGAAAGTGAGATCTAATAATGTGCTATTTCTTTGTTAGTGCACCTTACTAGTGACTGCAAAGTGAAAGTAATTCTAAAATTAAACAAAAACATAACCCAAAGAAAGGCAATTTTAATACCATTTTTATTTAATTATCTACTTGTCTTGTCTTCAAACCATCCCTCAATTATTCCAATATTCTCAGCATATCCTTGAATTTATAGCAATATTTAGTTAACTATTTAGTTACGGTAATGGGGGTATATATGGTAGTTAGTATAGTTTTGAAGTTTGTTGGAAGTATTGCAATTGTAACACAGCAGGTCTTCATGAAGGTCGAAACCAAACGCCGAGCTCCAAGGACCCTTTCACATATCGAAGAAAGCGTTTGGCGGCAATAAGATGAGTAAGTAGTACACGACTTAGGCATGAAGTGAGCAATGTGATTGACGGCAAAGGCAATGTCAGGACGAATCATCATGAGTTATTGCAGAGAGCCAAGGAGGTGACGAAACTCGAAAAGAGCAGAAACTAGGGACTCATCATGGTTAGATGAGTGTGGGCGGCAATTGGAGTAGAGCACGACCTGCAATCAATCATATTAGTGCATTTGGGAAGATCCATAATTTTGTCTGAGAAAGATGAAAACCAGTGGTGATTGGCGCACTTCGAGTCCCAAATATAGTGCAGAGAACCAAAATCTTTAATTTCAAATTCCTTGGAAAGAAGTATAAAACGAGATAGAGCTCCCTGGTTATCAAAACCAACACAAAATCATCAACACATAGTAGTAAAACCAAGGTATAATTCAGGCGATGAAAAGTGCTCGACTTTGAACAAACCATTGCGAAGAATAAACGAACTGAAGCGATGAGACCAAGCACGAGGAGCTTGCTTGAGGTATATATAGCCTTATGAAGCTTACTAACATGAGGACATCAACGATCAATAAAGCTAGGGGCATGTGCCATATAACCATCTTCATTAAGAAACCTGATGAGTAGATTTTATATTATATATTTAATCATATTCTTAGTATATTTTGGTTAATATTTTGGAAGAATTTTGATACTTTAAATTGTATTTTTGATATATGACTTTCGACTTCCTCTGGAGCAAAATAGGACCCAATGGACGAATTTTGAAGTAATTCCAGTTGGAGAATGTTCGTGAGTCACTTGGCTTGATCGCATCAAAATATCAGATTTTTCCACCAAACAATGATTTTCTGTCAATGAAATAAAGGAGCAGTGCGCGGTGCTGGATAGTGACGTTTTAGGCTTGAATTACGTTTTTGGAGCCTAAGGTGACCTCGGATGGGTTCTAGCCTTCTAGATATGTGTTCAGAATGTCCTAATCTTCAAAACAAGCTATTATGGGCCGGATTTGGAGGATATCTGAGGCTAAAATGTGGCTGGACAAGTACTTGGCAGATTCTCCTAGTTTAATTAGAACTTTATTTTCTATTTTATTCTATTATTATTTAGTTTCTTAGTGGGAATGAAACACTGGGTTGTTAGGGTTTGTACGCTGGCTTTAGGGGGATAAAAAAAGGGTTTGGCCGGTTCTAGTCTATGGGGGGCTGATTATTATTCAACTTCACACTTTGCTAGGGTTCTTGGAGATTTTCTACTTTAAGGTGTTTTCATTCATTTTCTTCTTAATAATATTTTCTTTGATTTTTATTATGAGTAGTAACTAATTCCTTTGCTAGGGTTAGGCCATAAGCCTTAGCATGAATATGTGATTTTATTAATTTGCTTATGAATGGATACATGCTTGCTTTGAATTATTAATCACTGCGATTAAAACTATCTATATATTTTAATGATTGATCACCATTAGGATATTTAGACAAGTAATTTGATAAAATTTCTGTTGGAACATCACCCTGAAATTGAGGAGGGCTTCTTGTGATTAGTAATTGTAAGTTCACTTAAGGCAAACATCACGCTCTTAAGGGTTGCATGGTATTTCAGAGGGTTTTCACGAAACTTAATAAGTCTTGCATGTTTATATTTAATCTGAATATCACAGACGGACTGAAGGTTAGATATACGTTTACGCTTGAACATTACAAGGAAAATATGCATTAGGAAAACCTAACCTTCAAAGCATGTATGTGGAAATTCATAAGTAATTGATAGATTTGCATAGGATTGTGACAGTGACGGTTGAACCCTAGATTTCTCTAAATTGTTAATTTTAAAAACGTTTTTCTTCCTCGCTGCCATTATTTCCAAATTGTTATATTTCTTTTATTGTTAATTTAATCTTTTCAAATTCATAAATCTCAAATCTTTGATAAAAATCTGTTTTAATATTTAATTAAGAGTTGATTTAATTACAAATTAGTCAAACAATCATTGGGGACAACGACCTTGCATGAACATTTATACTACAATTACCTTATATTCTTGCAAATATTTTCAGTGATTAGGTACTAAAAATCCTATCAAAACCCATGAAAATAAAAGCGTTTTTAGCATCAAGTTGACAAAGAGACCAACCATGATGAAGAACCAAACTAAGAACATGCGAAAAGTGGCTAGTTTGACAACTGGACTAAAGGTGTCATCATAGTGAAACCCTTTGTTGTTGATGATAGTCTTTAGCCACAAGGCGGGCCATGTACAGGTGGTGTACAAGGAAGTGGGGTAACCAAGTATCATGTGTGATTTCTTTAGGAGAGCATTGAACTCATCTGTCACGACCTCTCACCATTCTGGGACATGAACAACCTGCGTAAGTTGGCTCCGAGTCCGAGGGAGCGGTCAGTGAAGTAGAAAGAACATGAGGTAAAAGGTAGCGTACTGTGCCATATGTTTGATGCTTAGGACGAGAGGAACCAGTCCCTGAACGAGTCACCAAGGGGTGACTGGGTATAGTAGGAACATGAGCAGGCTTCTCGACAATAAAAAACACTTCTCTCGGGAGGGGCAGGTAGCAGGGGAGAGATCACCAGAGTCAGTGAGCTGGGTACCGTAGAAAGCCCAGCGGGTAAATGGGCTGCAGGAGGCGGCGGGCTTGCATTGGGACCCAATGCTGGAGCCACTGGGTTTATGGGCGCTGGAGGCGCCGAGGTGGGTGGGAACTGGAGTCAAAGCTGGTGAAGAAAAGGCAGGCTCAATGTAAGAGGGACGCACTGAGAGGCAGAGTATGAAGGTGTCGCCCGAGAAAAGGGAAAGCTTGATTCATCAAACATCACATGCTGAGAAGTATAGATCCGATTTTTAGTAGTATCAAGACACCGATATCCTTTGTATTGTAAGTTGTATAAAAACATAATTCTTTGGAACAGGATGCCAGTTTGTTAGTTGTATACAAGTATATGCCGTGGTTTCCAAGCAACCTAACTTATCGTACAAGGAGTATTAGTATACAATAACTAGCTAGGAAATCCAACCCTTGAGGGAAAGAGAATCCTAACGTGGTTCGCTCCCTTTAACACTTTGCTGCTCTGAACTATCAACAAGGGATCCAATTTTTGACACATTCCGTTGTTTGTCGAGTGTGGTCTATGGTCATTTTGTTCTAGCGTAGCGTTGTATAAATGGCACAAAGGTAGAAGCAGTGACCAACACCTTGTTCATGGCCAATACTAAAACCCAGAAGGATCCTCTCCGGATCCTCTTTATGAGGATCTTGGAGATTCTCAAATCGTGTCCGTTTATCATATATCGTGCGATCATTTTTCATCAGGTATTATTTATATTTAATTTAAAATAAACATATTTAAAATGATTTTTGATCGTACGATATACAATAAACGGACATGATTTGAAGATCCAGAGAATCCTCTTTCTACTTAAACCGGGATTTGTATAACTTTTCTCGAATCCATTCCAAAAGTGCCTGCATTGAAGAATATAAAGTCAACGTGGTTTGACTAGGGTTAGCCCATAGTTCGAAAGAATACCTTGGTTAAAAAGATAAACCCTAGGTGTGGTCATACAATAACTTTAGGACCTAATTGTTGAATTCAAGTAATACCTGTAATAATTTTCAGAAAAAGTAAAAGGTGTTTCATAAGAAGTTGTTTCTTTTTTTTCAAAATGTAATGACTAGATAATAATGATCCACATGAATTATGATTTGGGTTATTTTTTCTTTGATATTCTTTAAATTTGATTTTCATTTGTTCTGTCTTGTTTTTGTTAGAGAGAAACTCCCCTACATGTATTAATCTATATTGTCTCTATTTCATGAAATTTTATATCTATCTATCTTCTCACTTGATTATACGACAAATGTTGCAGTCTATTATTACTTGGATTGGATAGGGCATGAATGTACGATATTCCTAACTTTATACCAACCTAATCTATATCCTTCACACTGTAGTCAGATATCTTTAGCCTTAGTCCTTATGCAATACGAAAATTACAATCGAAACGTGCACAAACTTTGGAATGTGATGACTTCATATTCATTGTCTTAAACGATTGAGATCAGACATAATATTAAAGTTCATTACACATAGTAATACCACAAGAAAGATAAAGAAGAAGAAGAAGAAGAAGCAGCATGGCACAAGCTTAACCAAATCACCACATGGCACGACAGGAACATGATTCAAAACAACGCTTAAATATGGCCCCCTTGAGCTTTTAAAGAGAAGCTTGATTAGCAATCGTTAGGAGGGGTGAGGTTGCACTTAGCGGGTAGTGCCATGGCAAGAGTGGGGTCGATACCGAGAGAGGGCAACAGAAACGAGTTCTTGTAACCACACAAGCATTTCAAGTCAGCTCCTTTGAGAGCCTCACAACACTCAGGAGTTGGCGGAGTTGGATTCGTCTTCGTAACTGACGGCTTGCAATCGGCGATACCTTCGTCAGTCATGTTGCACAAGCTCGACACTGTCGACCCTTCAAGCAACACACCCAGTGCCACCACCAAAACAACAACCAACTTGTAGTTTCCACCCATGATTATCGTAAAAGTTTAGATAGAGAAGTTTTGCAAACTGTTTTGTAATGAGAGCTCACTCACTCACTCTCATGCGATTTATAGAGAGAAGAAGAGTTTTTGGAGCCACAAGTTTTGGAGTCCGTGAGTGAGAATTGGCAGTATTGTGAGTCACGGGTAAGTTCTTTTTGCTGCTTCTTGCACATTACTTTATGTTTTAATTTGTTTTGGTTGTCATTTGGGGGTTTGAGGGAGCACACTGATTAGTATGATAAAAGTGGATTGAGATCATCTCCAGATCTCATACTCCGGCACCCACGGACCAAGCAATCTGTACCGTTTAATTTAAGTGTTACGGTTTTCATTTTTCTATCCCGCTAGCCCACCTCAGACACAATTTCTCTCTCCAACACCTACATATCTCTCTCTTTCTCATAAACAATCTAGATTGCTCAATTTCTAAGCTCCAGAGTGTGAGATCTGGAGAGGATCTCAATCTGTTAAAGATAACTCGTGAATGCCTGAATGGATTTTTGGTTCAAAAGAATAATTTCGGGTGGTCTTGCATGTTGGTTCATTTTTTGTTTGGATGCTCCTATTGGTCACCAAACATGGCGAATAATAGGGCAATGATAATTGTCCTAATACTATAAAATACTCCTGCACCAACTTATTTATCCACGCTACCAAGTTTTTTTGTCAAACAGCCTGCTTCCGTAGTAGTTATATAGGGTTTAGTTTCCATTGAAATTTTAGAACAACATGAGTGCGTGACAAAATAGCAATGAAGGGAATAACTTTGACTGGCACTTGTGTAAATCTTCCACTATCCATGAGCCTTCACTCGACCTTGTGACTTATTCTTTTCATGCATGCTATAGGTTTTTCTGGTCAAATTGATGCTATATATGTTTGATGAAGGTTTTGTATAGCTGATTGAGGCTTGATGAATTTGATCGCTCCTAAATTGAACCAGTAAGCTTTTTCAATTTTAAGAAGAAATATATCACTAGACTAATGGTTTGTCGAAAATGATTATGGGTGGACTAATAATCATTATCTCGAGGAAATTGCCTTTCATGCGTAATAGCAAATGAAAATTCTACAACACATCTTTGTATAAGATGACAAGTGTATTGGATGGCTGGATTTGAACAACTGAATTTTGATGGTTATAATCTAATCGCTTAAATACTAATTTATATCATACATCGATGTATTGTAAAAATACTTGATGATGAGTTATTGTTGTAAAAATTTCTCCTTGGAGCTCTCTGTAATTGCTATGATTGTGTCTATCTTCAAGTAACTTTAATATAAGGATTGGTCCAAAAAAACAAAAATTAAAAACCTTCAAACAAGAGGTTTGAAGGAAAAATAATGGGCCGAATAGAAACCTCTTCAGTCGGGTCTACAACACGGGTCTTTGGAGCAGCCCGGCTTGAATCTTGCCCAACCCAATAAAAGGACGACGAGCATTTACTTCGGTTGATAAGAATTACCTAAGAATTCTGAACATGGAATGATCATCGACCACCTAGAATTTGTAAATGACCAAATTTAATAGGTCACCAAATTCCATCCAACCTTCAGATGAAACTATTAATGTAGAATTTTGAAGATTGGGGATCATAAATGCATGAGGCAGTTAATTAAGTTTTAATGGAAGTTGAACAGAGTTAATAATAAAGAAATTATATCGAAGATTTTGATTCTGACGCAGGTGGCCCTCTACAACAGTGGTGAAAATGAATGTTGTCTTTGCACCACGACGTGAGTTCAAATCTTGTTAGTTCCCTAATCTAACATCTAATCTAACAAATTTATCTGTACATAAAATAAAATTTTGATTCGGACATGAAAAATTCCAAGTTCGAATATTAAAAAAAAAAAAAAAAAACTGAAATGTAAATACAGATTCCCATTTTTTTATTTATTAGTTGTATGTGTTTTCTAATCAAAATTTTACTTTTATCGTGTTCAATAGTTTTGGATATGTTTTATTTTTAGCATTTATATTTCTTCACACGCTTATATAGTGAAAGTGAGTTCTTGTACATGTATAATATAAACATGTCTATACTATTTTGTCTTCTCTCATATGCATCTATGTTATCTATTTTGAATAATACTAATTCTAAATTTTAAAAATTCCCATAATCCGAATATTTCGAATTTGAAAGAAAGTTTGGTTATGCATTTTTTTTGGATCGAAAATTGGAAATCTTCTTTCTGTTCAATTCCGTCTTACATTTTTCTTCAAGGAGGTTATGAGTATTTTCCTTAAAAGAAACAAAAATGTTTTAAAACAGGACAATTTAATAGCATTTAGTTACTCGTATTGGATACTGAAATAACTTATTATGTTTTTTTATTTTATTTTTTTATTTTTTTAATGATAAAATAGAATTCCATTAATAAATAACCATGTCATACAATGACATGCATATAAAAACACATTCAAAAGACCTTTGAGCAACCTTGATGACAAAACCTAGTGGGAAAAAGCTTGACGAAGGAAAAGAGGCCTCACATGCACATAAAACTTAGACTTCCACCACAGACTCAGAATGGATAAGGTCCATAAGCCACGACGGACCAGTATCCACCCCACATCAACAACTCACAACATTATAGGCTGAATCGGGCTACACAATGTGCAATCTCATTAGCATCTCTTGAAACATGGTTCACGACCACCTAGATTACTTGCAAAAGAGCTTGAATGTTATCGACATAAACACCATCAACAACCAAGCACTCCTCATCTTGCTTAATTAATTAGACAGACCTTAATGAATCTGATTCCACTATCAATAGAACACATACCAAGTCCAATGCCAATTCCAATCCTTTCTTAATGGCATGAAGATCTAAAGCAAGAACTGAAATCAGAGAAGGAGCAAGCATAGACAACGCACCTACAAAATCACCATTAGGTCCATTAGACCCACGAACAATTGCTCCGATTCTACGACATCCATTCGTAGTATCCACTCAGCCATCAACATTTAACTTGAAAGACCCCACCGACGGGGGGATCCATGAACTGATCCGACATTCAGATGAGGAAGTTCTCTTATAAGCAGCATTCATCACCTCTGCCGCATAGTTCCTCACCAAATTTTTTAAACTTTCTGCATAACAAATTACATTTTCAAAGTAGAAAGAATTTCTAGCATTCCAAAGTGTCCAAGAACAGATGAAAAATAGTTCCAATACCGGTCCAGAAAGATTTTCAGATGCAAACATAAGCCATTTCAAAGTTCAATCATATGTAATCTCCGCCACCAACGTCAGGAAACCCAAAGAAGAAAGAACATGTTTGCTAAGCGGGCAGTCCTTCACGCCATGAATTGTAGTTTCAATTTCCCCCTGACAATGCCAACACCTAGCGTTGTTCGTCACTTGTCGCAACTGCAACCTTTCTGCAGTAGGGATTATCTCATTATCGAGCCTCCAAATGAAATGAAGAACCTTTGGTGGTAATTTGAGCTTCCATAGATATTTCCAGAACATCCGTTGTTGAGAGACCAACGGATCAAAACCAATATTCGAATTAATCAGGTGTCGTCCAAAGCCACCAAATATCCACTTTTAACCATATATCTCCCATTGGCTGTGAAATGCCAAATTCTTCGATCCAACGAAGTTCCACTTACCGGGATGGATAAAATTGTCTCCGCTTCATCAAATTCAAAATTCCCATATATTTTGCCTACATCCCAAGACCGCAAATTCGAAATGAGATCACATACCTTAGTCGCAATCGAATGTTATGTTTATTTCACATAATTCAACACATGCAAAATTAGAAAAAGTAATGTTGGATGTATCAATCTTTTAGACCAGATTTACAAACTATATGATATGTCGCCAATATGAATTAAGTAGGTTTATCAAAATTTAAGTAATAATCCAATAATTACCAATCACGTCATGTGCTCCACATCATTACCCTATAAATAATTGTATTTATTTTTGTAATTGCAAGTAAACACGTCATAACGATAAACAGATTTGAATTAATTAGAATGTTGTGTGACACACCCCGACCGAGATCGGAGCGTGCTGGCCGTCACACCAAGGTGACGTAGCCATGTGCACGTGCGGAAGCTAATAAAGTAGTAATATAAAAGTACGAATAAATTAAAACCAACTAGCATACAAGGTACTAAAACAAGTGCTAGTAAGTGAGATACAATTTCAGAGCAGGTCTATAGCAGCCCAAACGAAAACGACAACAGTAGTACGCCCGAAGGCGACCCTACAATGGGGAGTGTCTGTCAGAAACGCCGGAAAGCCCTCAGGGAAAACCACCGCAACGACTAAGCAACTAGAACCTGGAGGGGCGCAAAACAAAAGCGTGAATGGGCAAAAACAAAGCTTTCGAAAACCATTTATAAAATACTTTCTAACCCCTCGCCGTAAAACCTGTATACTTCCCAGGAAATATATACACATAAAACATAAGCCAAACATGCTCAATTAATATGCCATGCCGAAATCTCATAATGATATGCAAGTGCCCAGGTATAAACGTATCAATATCATGTAATCTGGCAGCCGGAGTCACCTAACGTGACCTGTACGGCTGCATCTAGAGCTCAAATCTCAATCTCAATATCTAAACCTGCCCACGAGTCGGAACCACCTAAAGTGGTCTGTACGACAGGCCTGGGTGTAAATAAGTGCTACGATCACGTGAAGACTGGGCAAATAATCGCGGGTCACCTACGAGTCGGAACCACCTAGAGTGGTCTGTACGACAGGCCTGTGCACCTACCTTGAGTCCAAGATGAGTATAAGGTGCGGGAGGTGAACATCACGTGAAGGACTGTGCCCTGGCCACGGGCGGGAGCACTAACACTAGGGGTGCAGGTTATGAGCTCTCTAACTATCTCAAACCATTACTGAAACATAAACATGCACAACGCTTACCTGGCACTTACCTTTGCGTCCACAACACCCAATATGCATATGTATATGTATGCCACTACTAATGCATGTGATGATGCATAAACGACAATCATATGGTGCATGGCATAAAACAAATAACCCTTTTTAATCAATTTCTGGGAATATAAATGTATATAGGTATATACGGAAAACAAAAGCCCACTCACTGGTATGTAGAAGGGTCGTAGCCCCCCTGCCTCGCATGTGCACGCTCGTCCTCGGGGTACGTGTCACCTATATGCGAAATAGCTATAAGAACGTTAACTTTAAAGCACATAACCAATTTCTCGTAATAACTTCTCATACATTGCTCAAAATGGACAAATGAATATACCAACGTGCTCTACACAACCTCAGGATCACAACCATATTTTTAAAATAATTTTCCTCCGCCGCACGCGCCCCCACGCGCCGGCCAAGGCACGGCCACACGCGCCGGCCACGCGCAGGCACGTGTGGCGCACACTGACGGCGTCAACTGACGCCGTTAGGAATATTCCGTCAGTTTTGACAGATTCCGTTAACGGCGTCAGGAATATTCCGTCAGATTTGACGGAATATTCCGTCACCTTCTCCGGCGAGCCTCCGGCGCCGGAAAACTGGAAAAACTTCTAACCTTGTTTTCTCACTCGTTTCTCAACCATTTTTCATGATTCTTGGACCAAAAGAAAGCCCTAGACTAGTAGAATCACGTTAGACCACTTTTAAAGGCTAAAAATTACGCGATCATACCTGTCTCAAACTCGAAATTCGGCCAACTTCGAACCAGGCCTTCCCGACGTCCAACTTCGTCCAACGAGCTACTCCGACGCTCCCTAGGACCTCACTAAGACACCTACGAGCTCAGAAAACCCAAAAACTCAATGTACAAACTTTGCATGAACAGTACTCAAATCGGCCATTGTTGAATCGACGTGAAAACCAAGGATTTCTCACCTGAAAATGGTATGGCTGAGCTCGCCTCGACCTCACGAGTTGAATGGTGTAGTTGGTTCCTTCGATCTGCTAAGGTTTGAGGGTTCTTGGTGTGTGTCCGTACGTTAATGGTGGAAGAGAAGAGAAAGAGAGAGAGAGAGAGAGAGAGACACGGGAGAGACAGAGGGAAAAGGAGAGTGACTGTGTGTGTGAGTGTGTGTCCAACACATGCCACACCACACAAAACAACCCATAACATGACAAAAACGAACTAGGGGCAATAAGGTAATTTCACACGTGCGTTTTAATAATCCCGGGACGGGATGTCACATTGTGTATCTAGTTTCTTTCTTAAACCCCAAGAGATTATTTCTCCCAAATTATATAGATAATATATACACTTATCCATGACCGACGAGCAATTACAAACTGAGAAAGGTAATGAAAAAAGGGGTAAAAAAGCGACAAGAAAACGACTTAGCAAGAAGAAAACGACTTGGAATAATTTCTTTAATTTCTAGAAGACTGCAAAAACTTCTTTCTTGCAAGCAAACAAGATTCAGGGTTCTTAAAGAGGGCCCTCATGGTATATCTCCCTTTGAATTTTGATCTATCTCTATCTGTATTCTCTGCTGATTCTTGTGAGCCACGTAAAGCAGAATGGGTTTGGAATCTCCTTGCCAATATTATTGGTCTAGTTGAACAGGTTCTCTAACTTTTTATCCAAATAAATTTTAATATGCTTTCGCTCGTTATATGCATCTTACGTTTTTATCTCTCTTATCACGTAACAAATGAAAAAAAAAACTCCATTTTGACATAACACAGCTTAATGTATGCGATTTTCAAAACAAAACTGAAAAATATAGAAAATTAAAATCTAAATTGACAAAGCAAATACCACCAAAACCATGAAAGTCCAAATTTTTTAGAGAGGAGAGTTAGAAAGCCTATGATAGGCCATACATTTCGTGCTGGCTGTTCCCTAGGCTAGGCTGCTGGCGTTTTTGCCTTTAGATTTCTTATCTGATGTTATAAAATTAAGAAAATTAATTAAATTAATTATCCTGAACATCCTGATCAGCTTGTCTACCACTGCACGCATCTGCAATCTGCAAGTTTGAAACTTTAGGTCTGCAATTTCAACATGCTGATGGCAACTGCTTGATGTTTGACCTCAGAACAAGGACAAATGTATTACTGACCGGTCTGAAATTAAAATTAAAAATAAGGAAAACTAAAACGAAAAATTTGAAAACTTTTGAGTTTTAACAGAAAGGGTAAAGTAAAGAGAAAAGTAAATAGTATCAGGATTGATTTTTTAGTGTAAAAATATAATTTTTATTAAAATAAACAGTACCGAAAATTTTTCGTTAAAATTCTCAAATATTTAACATGTATTTAATTTATTTACTTTGCTTTTAAAATTTGGTTGGAGGAAGCACCAAAAGTTAATAAAAGCACAGAGCACCATGTTCACACTGGCGCGCGTGTGGGGTTTAAAAAACAAAGCAAAGACAAAAGTGCCCAAACCCTACTGGCACGAGACTGAACAACCCAATTGAAAATTCTTGTAAAAAAAGCAAAGTTCAATTGAAAATTTTATCAAAAAAAGAAAACCGAGATGAAAATTCTTGTAAAAAAAAAGAGATTTTCTAGTGTGTTTCCAGATATTTTGTACAATGCTATATTTAACCGTTAAATTCTTTGTGGAGACACAATAAGTAAGATTTAACAATCCAACGATCAAATTTTTTTTGTAACACTGTATAGAGAAATATGGTAGAAATTTTGTAAAAAAAAAAAAAAACTTATTTATTGATTTGCTCTTTGAAATTGCATTTTAACCTCAATTTGTCTCATTTTATTCTTTGAAACTGTCATGATTGAGCTATTTCACCCCAATTTTGTCAATTCTCATGAATATTAAATGAATTGATAGTTTGAACATTTCATACCATGCTGGCAAAGATGAGTCATTGTGGTTGGCGATTAATATGAAATTTTCAAATTGCCAAGTTTCTACTAGTGTGAACGTAATGAGTGAATGACTTATTTTTAATAGTTTCAGACGATGAAGCGCTACAAATTCAGTTTAGAGGCAAAGTGAAATTATAAAAGGCCGGAGAAAATCAATAAATAAGCCTTAAAAAACCCAAGTGAAAATTGAAAAGAAAGAAGGGTTCTTTCTCAGGCTTTGGAATATGCATGATCTGGTGAGAGCAGAGACAAACCAGGCAAAGCAAAGACCTGAGAAAAGTTAAAGAGAGAGGGGCAGAGTTTATAAAAAAAAAAAAAAAAAAAAAAGAAACCAAAAGGGTAAAAGCTCACTCAGCAGAGCATTCTTCTTATACCTTGCCACTTTGTCTCTCTGTCTGCTCCCGTGAAACTTCGTTTTCTATACTCTGTTGGGTAGGGATGGGCATAAAAACCGCCAAACCGCAAAACCGCATCGAACCGTAAGAAAAAAAACCGAAAAAAACCGTGTTGACCGGAAAAGTCAACTTTGAGTGAAAAACCGAACCGAACCGTTCAAACCGGTTCCGGTTCCGGTTTCGAATGACCAAGAACCAGCCGAACCGAACCGAACCGTTTTATTAATAATAAATAAATAAATTATATATACACACACATGTCATGGTATAATAGGTTGAAAAATTGTGTACAGTAGCTGCTGCTTCTTGCTTGCTCTCTGAAGTCTGAAAACTTGCAATTTGTTTCATCATTTTTTTGTTTGTTGACTGATTGACCAGTGCATATGTATTTTAGTTGTCTCTTTTTGTTGACTTGGTGCCACTACCAAAGACATTTGCATTAAAAAAGATGTGTTGTATGCAATTTTATGTAATCAGTTTTAGAAGATGTATTTGAATGCATAATGATTTGGTGTTCAAATAATTTATTATTAGGAACCGTAAACCGGCAAGAACCGAATCGGAACCGGTGTAGACTGAACCGTAATGTTCTAGTCATAAATTTAAGTGGAACCGCACCGAATCAAACCGTTAATATATTTCGGTTCCGGTTCCAATTTAGGAGTGGAACCGCACCGAACAGCACCGTGCCCACCCCTACTGTTGGGTTCATTTTCTTTTCATTTTTACCATACCAATTTGCGTATTTTACTCCCTGCCGGCATGCCTTAACCTTTGGATCCCGATATACCCCCTACTTTATGACTCTCTCTCTCTCTCTCTCTCTCTCTCTCTCTCTCTCTACCCAGCCTTCCTTTTAAATAGGTTATCATAAACCCACGCTCACATTCACCCAACATCAAAAGAAAGGGAGGAGAAACAAAGGCACCACATTTTGCAACCCTTTGAGTCTCTTAGGTCAAAATCTCTTCTCTTCTGCACAAAGCTCAAAACTTTCACACTCAATGGATCAAGTAAGCCTTGTTTTTAATACCCTTTTGGAGTTTAATCTTGAAGATGTCAAATCCTTTGTTTACTTTTTTCTGATATGAATTTGCGGGTTTTGTGTATAAACAGGAATTTAGGATGATGAGGAGTCAAGTTCCAGCGTTTGGGAGCTGGGATTGGAACCAAGACCTTCCATTTACTCAGTGTTTTGAGTCGGCAAGGCAGGCTGGGCTTCTGCGCTACACTACTTACTCTGATGGACACGATGAGGAGCGTGATCTGTACGTTGCTGGTGATCTGTATGAGAATCATGTTGTCACACCTGCCATGATTGTTGTTCCTCGCAGAAGGGTAAATTTTAAATTCTTAATGATCAACTTGTTTTCCAAGTCCAAATTTTCTTCAAATTCCACATTATATAGATAATCTTTAGGATTTAATCCTAATCATAAAACCTTATTTTATCAAGTTAGAGAAATGCACGCACATAAAACTTGTTACGAACTTTTAAAAATAAGACTGGAGGGACACTAAACTGATAATAACTGTATACAAACCACAGTTTAGCACACTTTATTGACGTCTTAGTCTCTTGTGTCCTATTTTTCATTAAATTCTTAACATGTTTACTCTGTGGATTATTTCCAAAGTACTTACGTGGTCCTATTTTTCATTAAATTCTTAACATGTTTACTCTGTCGATTATTTCCAAAGTACTTACATGGTTTGATGGATGGATGGATGGATGGATGATTGATTTTTTTTACTATTGGTGGCAAATTCTGCAGAACAAAATGCTGCAGTCACATGTGAAAGAAGCAAAAGAGGAAAGTTGGGTGGTGAGTGACGTGAAGGAGCCACCAAGCCCTCCACCAAGGCACAGGCCTACACCAAAGCCAGTGGATGAAGACTTGTACAAAATTTCACCAGACCTCCTCTATGCAAAATCCAGAAAGGTAAAGGCAGCTCTCCAAAGTCTCTTTATCTTCACCAACGTGAAAAAAAAATTGTTGCATCCTTAAATAAAGTGCCATCCATTAGGACTTTAGTTTTAACCTCTTTTTTGACCTTATTGTATAAAGTTCTTTCTAATAAATTTATAGTAATTGTTTCTTCTTTTTTTTTTTCTTCAACTTTTTGGTTGCAGAAGAGAGGATTTGGGTTCTTTTCAAGCTGCTTGCTGCCAACCTGTGTTGCTTGAAGCAGTAGAGAGGAGATTTTATATCGGAGTTACTAGTAAATATATGAGGAAATTAAAGAGCAAAGTGGTTTAGTGTTTCAAGTGTTCCACTTCAAGATTATTAACATATTTAGCTACTGAAGGATTAATTTGTCTTTCTCCTTGTCAGTGGATTTGGGGAGCTTGTAACTTTGTTTTTACTGAATCTTTATATATATTATTGAGCAAAAACACCTCAATCTTTTGTGGTAATTTCAAATTAGTCTTAACTTTTGAAACATTTCAAATAACTAACTAAAGTTTTGAAAATTAGACATCTAGTAGGTCAGCGAGGACTTTACCAAAATTAAGTAATGACGTTATTAACATTAAATGATAAGGTGGACAAATACTAAAGTTGATTTTCACTAATTGAGGTTTTTGGAGTTCTAATCCCTCAAATTGACTCATTCTCGCCAAGTTCTACCATAAATTTGCTTAGCTAAATGACGTCAATTTAGAGATTCAAATTTGCATAGATGACTTGAAGAGTTAAAACACGCTTAATACTTGTCTTGTCATCCCTGAACGCTAGTGAACAAAATAAATGTTCAATTTTTAAAACTTTAAGTAGTTATTTAAAATATTTTAAAAATTTAGAACCAATTTTAGATTCAGCTCTAAAGTTGAGTAGTTATCTGGACTTAATTCTATATTATTTTATTGTGAAATATATATAGTTGGAACTTGGAATTTTAATTTTATAAGATATTGTAAAAGGAAGAAAAAGGGCTTCCTTTTTTTTGGGGTTTATTTTTGGTCAGATGTGTGGGGTTTAATATATATTTGAATATTCGCATATCGCATGAAAAGAGGGAAATAGGGTTCGGTTTGGGATACAAAGATTTTACCAAGGAGAAAAGGGATCGCATGTGGGGGCATTGGATATTTCCTTTTCATGATAAAAGGAAAAAGGAAAAGAAAAGAAAAAAAAAAAGAAAAGGAATAGGAACACTATACATAACACCCACCCAGAACAGTGATTGATACAAAAGGCACTCAACACACGCAAACGATAACTTAAGGTTTGGGAAATTGAGCAAGAATTAAAATTATAGGTCAATTTTACACCGTTAGTCCACATGGTTTATTAACATTCTCAATTTTGTTCTTGTAAAAAATTTTCTTGCATTTTCCTCTTTGTTTTTCCTTTTATTTTCACTCTAGTTCAATCCATTGGAGTTTATTTTTACGACTAATTTTATTTTAGATTAGTTTTTCATTTGAAAAAATCAACTTGAAAGAAATTTCGACTTATTTAACGGCAAACAATGCTAACACAATGAATTGCAAAGAAAAAAAATAAGGTAATAGAAATGCGAAAGTGTAAATCAAGCTGAATGACGGGGACTACCATTAGCATAAAGTAATCGATATTATATGATGGAGAGATTTTAGATGCGGTGTTGTCTTGTATGGATGTCGATGGATTAGATAGGCGTGATATCCTCTCATTATGGTTGCTTTATAATCCTCCACTTTCTTTTTGTTTACTAAAGTAGGATGCATGTGGGGTTAGGGAACTAAAGAGGATTAAGGTGTTCAAATTCTAAAAAGCATCCATCCCTTGTATGCAGATGTGTGACTATAAAAATATACAGATAAAAATTTGGCAACACAGGTTTCGTTTGCCTATCATAGAAAGCAAAATTTTTTGTTCTGTTAAGTTTTGCACTGCATTCTGGAAAAATTAATCTTTTTTAGCAACTTTTTGATTTGGACTTTCTTATTTTACTCTTCTTTTATCTTGTAATGTTGCACAATATCTGAACTACCTATTTTTAGGTTACTCTTAATGATCATCTTTATTAAAAAATAATTAAGTTGAAAATTATTTAGTCATCTAACGGTTATTTATAGAATAGACAAACCATTTTCTTCATTTAACTAAAATATCAACAATGTGAACGGGCGGTCAAATAATTTCTAATTTTGTTGATTTTGTAGAGTTGAGGTTTACTGAGTGATCTAAAAATTACATAATTTTGATCACCAAGCATGAATAAGAAGAAAGCTGAAAGGGTAAACGAGAAAATTCAAGTAAAAAGTAATGAGAATCGAGTGGAAAGGTTATTAGAATTCCACCTTTCTTTAATACGTTAAAGACCTTGTAACCTATTTAGCCACTTGTATTCAGATTTTGTCTAATTTCTGAAACCAATAGTAATTGTGTAAAAAAATTCGCAACACAGGTTTCGTTTGCCTATCATAAAAAGAAATTTTTTTGTTCTGTTAAGTTTTGCACTGCATTCTGGAAAAATTAATCTTTTTTAGCAACTTTTTGATTTGGACTTTCTTATTTTACTCTTCTTTTATCTTGTAATGTTGCACAATATCTGAACTACCTATTTTTAGGTTACTCTTAATGATCATCTTTATTAAAAAATAATTAAATTGAAAATTATTTAGTCATTTAACGGTTATTTATAGAATAGACAAATCATGTTCTTCACTTAACTAAAATATCGACAATGTGAACTGGCTATCAAATAATTTCTAATTTTGTTGAATTTGTAGAGTTGAAGTTTACTGAGTGATCTAAAAGTTACATAGTTTTGATCACCAAGAATGAGTAAGAAGAAAATTGAAAGGATAAACAAGAAAATTCAAGTAAAAAGTAATGAGAATCAAGTGGAAAGGTTATTAAAATTCCATCTTTCATTAATACGTTAAAGACCTTGTAACCTATTTAGTCACTTGTATTCAGATTTTGTCCAATTTCTGAAACCAATTGTAATTGTGTAGGGAGGTGTGTGTCTATATATAGACACATACATACATACATATATTATATACGTATACATATATTATATATGTATGTGTGTGTGTCTATATATATATACATACATATATATATATATATATATATATATATGCCCTTTATGCAAAGGGATCCTAATTTTTTTTTTTAGTGGAGATTAGGTGTGGAGCTTACTTCACATGACTGGCGTTTAAACTTCGTCGGTAACTAATCGAACACAAAAAAAACCAATGTAAGTAGAGAAAACATCATGTTACAAAAATTTGCTTCACCAAATAACTTCTCCCTGTGAAAACTCGTGAGGAAATAACCTTTTGTCAACTAGTATAAGATTATACACGTATCCTTATCACTTATGTAAAAGACAAAAGAAGCGCTATGCATGCTCCAATATTATCTCTTAATTTGAATCCAATCAAATCTTAATAAATTCACGAATAATATATAAATTTATGAATCACTTCGTGCATACGACATTAAGCAGACGTAAAAACACAACAATAATACATATATGGTTGGCATGTTCTTCGATACAATACATGTATGAATACAAAAATGTTGTCTACAAAGTGATCATGCACTTATTAAATTAACAATCAAAACGAATATGGAAACCCCAAGTATGCAATCATGCAAAACAACGAGCAATTATGAATTACCAATTATGAAATGCCAATTCGGAAACGATGACAAGATTATAGCAACCAAACCTAAACTTAAAATAGGGTCTAATTGGTATATTAAATCACACAGAAAATTAAGAAATAATTCATGCAATTATATATCAAAGTAATGCATGCACATGATTAACCAATGTTAAATGAACATGACATAATGGATTAGAAAAAACCTAGAAATATAGTCAAGACAAGTGTTGGACACTCTGTCCTTAAGACAAGTTTACGCCCCCACTATGGTGCTCATGGTTGGTTGACGCTTGCACACTCCAAATCACAAGGCTTCAACGAATTACAATTGTGTTGAAAAGGCTCTCATATAGACTCAATGAAACTCTAATTTTTAGTGCACTCAATGTATTAATATGAACATATATATATGGTTTTATGATTATAGGAGGCTTCACTTATTTATAGATTTTAGATACTTCTTTATAAAGCATGTGATCATTCATGAATAGTTAAAAGTTACAACTCTTCATTATGATAGACGCATATTTTCACCAAAAACATCACTTCTAATTTCCACTCAATTATTTAATAATAATAATAATAATAATAAAATTTCCAACAATGCTCTTAGAAAAGTCTCCAATTTGAGTTCCGCCAAAATAAAAAGTGTCAATTATCCCAATTTAATTTACAAATTATTAAATAGGCATCAATAAACTTATAGGGCTTTGAGTTGGGGTTATGACAGAATTGGGAATACCGAAAGTTTTCGATCAAATTAGGGCTTTGAGTTGGGCCCGTGTTGTTCATCTTTTCTCCCACCGCCATTGAACGATCTACCTAGCTCATCGTCATGAAACCACTGGCGTTCGTTCTCAATACTTATGCAACAGTGAGGACCGATTATAGCCAGCGGCCCGTCCTAGTCGTGAGCATTCTATCTGCTTTTATTGTGAGTATTGTGTTCTTCGTCCTCGTCTGCTATAGGGCTTACTCGCCCTTTCCGGAACCATTGGAAGTAAGTGTCGAGTCGATTACCATTGCCCGACTCAGCACGGCCGGGCCCGAGTGTACTGTTGAATGGGAGCTGAAGCTCGTAGTCACAAACCCCAACAGCAAGCACGGCTTCTACCTCTACTTTGACGATCGTCTGCAGGTCACGCTCTTCTTGTACGATCGCTGGCTTGGCGGCAGCTTTATGGTGACTACCAAGTCATTGCCTCCTCCCTTGCTTTTAACCAGCGAGACCAACCAGACGGCCACCTTGAGTTTCAAAATGCAAACTGATCGTGCCTACTTAGGTGAAGAGCTCATCGAGGAAATCTCCAGAGGAATAATCCAAGTCCACCTGAATGTGATGGCTCGGTATCAGCTCATTCCCACCACTTCGAAGCCTAAGGAATTCCATCTGTTGCGGCTCTCCTGCCCAGGCATGGGGCTGTGCGAGTTCGATTCTACCCGTAGCAGGGAAATCGTTTGACTCTTTATTATGTGTTGGTAAATGTAGTCAGTTGACAGACTGTTTTTATGTAATTGGAGACTTAATTTCAAATTAATCCAGTGATTTCTTTTCTTATCGGATTTGATTGCGCGTTACATGGGAACTGCAGGGTTTGGGCTCATTAAACTGTTTACCTAATTTATTGTTTTTATCTCATTAAACCGATTGCGTAATTTAGTGATTTTATCTGTTATATGGTACTGAATCATGTAACATTCTTCTTCATCAGAATGATATACTTGAAGGGAAGCCTGCAAGGTGCAGGGCTACATTTCCTAGTCATAATTCCCTCTGCACCTTGTTGTATTATGCTGTCGGAGCTGGTGAAGGGAAAAGGAATTGGACGTTCTGTTTATCACGGTATGCTTATTACATTCCGTTCTTATTGTGAAGTCTCCAGATTTGGTTGATATCGCTTTTAGCTTTCGTGGGTAAAGCAAAAACACTGGCAACATCAAACTGAACCAAACAAAAATGATGTATATAAGCAAATTGACTGATTTTAGATGTTTGAAGAAAATGCCAGCCCTTTGAATTATAGTTGTGGAAGATATAGTGCTTTATGTGTAGGTATGATGCCGACAAAACATGTGTTCTCTCATCCCCAACTCCTGATTATTTACTCTTTAGGAATTATTAGTAGACAGCCCCACATTTCACATAGTTGGCCATTCTCGGCAGCGCCACATTTCCTGTCTTTCCATGCTCGGCTAATTTGATCAGTCGGCCAGTTGCCCTTTGAACTCTTGCACTTCATCTTGTTATGCTTCTCAAGATTCCTTGCCATGCTCTTCATTAATCATCTGACACCCTGATTGTTCTTGTAGTGGAAGATTTGATACCCCGTATTCATGGTATCCGCTATGCGATAGCGTTGCTTGTGCTACCTTTTGCTTTGGATCTATCTCTGACTACTTCGGTCCGACGGTTATTGAAGTTCTGACTTGATTTGTTTGAGGGCTAGTAGGGTGTGAAAGGGTTTCTGGATGTGGTTGAGTTCAGGCTTATGCATGTTGTTTGGTACCAGCTAAGTTCTTGTTTGTACTTGATGGAATCACCCGGACTAAAGATTTTATGACACTTTTTTTCTAGTATAAGATATGACTGGATGGACTGTGAAATAGGTCTTATTAAAGCTTCTTTGCATGTGTTGGATTTGCAGTTTATCCTTGTTCGTAATTTAACAGCATGTCGAGTTGGTTCGAACTTCACTTTATCTAATAAACCTAGTTTTCAGCTTCAGTATGATATGGACATTTTGAATCTTTAGGCGTACCATTGATTCTTGGATTACAGAATCATAATCATTTTTTTGCCTAGTGATGATGCATTGCGGTATCCTGCTTCAGCTACTTACAGACTTCTTTCCTTCCTTAGGGATGCAACTTTGGCCTATAAAGCTGAAGCTTTACGATTGGCAGAGGCAGCTTAGACATCTGCATTCTCAATTTGACATGCTTACTCATCAGGCTTCTGCTGTACTCGTCAGCCAGTGTTGCTTTCACTTAGGTCGGAACTTTAGCCAGCATTGCTGCAACTTTATGATTTGCAAGATTATTTTTGTTTTTCTAATAAACTACTTATCCAATTCGCTGGTGTGGTAGAGTAGTGATTCCGAACACAGCGTTAATCATGTACAGAAACTTAATATGTATGCCAACCATATGTATTCATGTCACTATCACTTTGATGCAAATTTTGATTCTTTGCACAAGTGAATATCCATAATCTAGAGTTACCTAGCTGTTTTAACTTATATAGAGTAGCAATATTGACTCCTTTTATTTGGCCTTTTTGTTGCAGCAGATCTTAAAAAATCACATCATCAGCGTGTCTCTGAGTTTCAACGAATTCGTTCAATGTATGTAACTTTTTCCCCCATTCAGAAAGTTTCTAACTTGTAGAAATTGATAGAATGGTGCCTGCTTATTTTGTTGGATTCAGATTCCTACATCCTCTTTGTGAAACTAGAACAATTGTTGTTATTATTTACGTCAATCCTTTTATTTCCTTTAAGAAATATACAAAGAAGCTACAAAAGTTCCTTTAAGAAAATCTAAAAAGAAGGTACAAAAAGCTGACAGATATAGAGTATGGTGGAAATTCGAGATATATTCCTTTTGTGTAATCCGAGTGAGAGGGTATATTCTAGTAGTTACTTAATTTACCTCTCTGGCCCTTGAGAGGTGTATAGTATTTTTTACGTTTTAGTTATTTGTATTCTATTCAATCTCCTCCATCATCATCAATCTCTCTCTCTCTCCCCCCCCCCCCCCCCCCCCCCCCCTCCTCCTCCTTCTTCTCTATTTATGGTGCTCGAATAGATGTGGTATTTCTATATCTGTGGCTGGTTAAACCTTTTTTCTTGTCAACTTTCATGCTAGCATTTTTTTGTTGTCAGTAAATTTGGAATCCCTGCTGACTCTGTTACTGCTGAATATTGTGCAGTTCTGGGACAAGTGAAAGACAATGGGTGGAAGCTCAAGTTGAGAATGCTAAGCAGCAAGCAATTCTAATGGCACCTAAAGTATCATCAGATGAAGCGCACATCCATCTTGATCTCCATTCCCTTAGATACAATGCATTTTTACTTGTCAATTTATTATGCTTTGTATGGTGGAAGACTTCAATTGTTGCTACATTTCACATTTCTTTTACTGGAGTATCTAATATGTGTACAGGAGAAAGCATGCAGAACTTGTTGGAGAATTATCAAATTCTTATCACAAGGAAGAGAATTTATTATCTGAGGTTTGTATGTGTTCTTGGTTTTCAAGTTTCCTACATTTACTGTTATATCCAAATTTCCAAAATCTTCTGCAGAAAAAAAGTTGGATTCTAGTTGTAGTCATTGAGAGGACCCGGATGACAAAAGCATCATGGACATGCTACCTACTAATCACGTTGCTTGTATACTTTCTTTATTCCCTGGAGGTTATCCCAGTTAAGCATTGAAATTTTCCTTCCATGGTTCCATCCTTCCTTATCTTCTGGGGTTCCCGTTATGTTTTTATTCGTAGGGGCTGACCTATACCATTGATGATCGTTGTAGCCATCATCACATGCGAGCCTAGCTTTGTATGGTATTCTTGTTTGCATTCATATGGACAGTAATGGCACGTAGTCATAAGGCATGATTGCCTGCTCTTTGATATCTTTTTGCTGCATTCGCTTTGAAAATTTGATGGCTGAATGGATCCACATCCATGATACACTAATTACGTTAGCAAAGAAGTCCTGCTGGAACGCTTATAGCCTGATATGACAAGCAATTCTATACACTATGACGTTCAGAACCTCACTTAAACAAACTAGTTATTGGCATCTGTTCCTGTATTTCTAGGGAGAAATTCAAAATTTGCATGGTTGATGGTAGAATTTGATGTAATTTGGCATCATGGGCCTGTCTGGCACTCGGTAGACTTTATGTTACTGGTCTAGCATGTCTTCCCAATCTTCAAAAAAGGAAAATACATGCCTTCTCAATAACACTGAATTCGGTTATCTCTTCTGCATAGAAGTATCTATGATGAATGTGTGTTTCTCTTCACCATTTTGTTTTGCGGGAAAAACTCCCAACTTTTTTTGCTAATTGTTTTAGGTGCACTCTAATTCAAAGTTTGCAGCAGATGCTATTTGCATCTTTGACAACTGCGCAAGCTATGCTAACTGACACCACGGGTATGACATCACTGTTCATTTCTTATTGGCTGACTGGTTTCCACTTTTACTGGCACCTTATTCCTCTTTCTTAGGGTATTCTACGCTTCATATGCACTTTAACTCACAGAAAGAAGAAGATCTGAACATGGAGAGCCGTGTCTTGTTGAAATCTTGTTTCAAGCTTGAAGATTTCTATGCTTTAACTTGTTTTGAAATTGATGGTTTTCGTCTGCGATAAGTTTGATATCTAAAATTTGGTTGAAAGACAGAATACAAGTATAGTTCGTGATATAGGGATAACTCACAGTGGTTAACATGTTTCCTTTTAAAACGGTTATATGAATAACTAAAAGAATGAAAAAAATCTTTCGTTGTCCTTTATTAATGCATCCTAGCCTTGAAATCATAATTTGATGTTAGACGTGTTACCTTTCTTCTTCCACATTTTCTGATCCGTTATTGGTCACGCGTGCATCAAATTAGTTGGGGGTAATCCTTTAGTATATTCTCGCCTTTTTCCTACACAAATTGATATATCTTTGTACAAGAATTTTTAGATAATTCATGATTTAATCAGAGATTACATAATTTACTCTTTAGGATCCCAATTGTAATTCTTGATCAACCTGTTATGGTGATGCAGTTTGTCCGTTGATCAAGCCCTTTCAACCACTTGCATTGTTTTGTTTCTATCTGTTTAGTTGATTTGTTTTGACGATGTTTCTGTTCACAAGTGTAATTACGGTTTGAGTAGATTTTCAGCCTTATTTGAGAATACATACATCCAACTTGAGCCACATGGTTTTTGTCTTGATAAAAAAAGGAAATATAAAGTCTAACAATAATGCATATGCTTCTTATCCTTGTGCTGGATACTCGACAAAAAACCAAAAAAACGTGTATGGAAGAATATGACCGAAAGAAAGCCAGCTAAAAATGCCAGTAGTTACAAGAATACTTATGCACTCCGACAAGACACAAACACGCAAAACTATCGAGATTCTGCAGGGCTGCCTCTGCAAGAACTTGCCATGGAAACCTTCCTTTCATAATGGCTGAGCAAGTTGAGAATTCGTGTACAGTAGAAGACATCCTCGGACCTCTACCTTCCATGTGGGTTTCGATCAGCTCCTTGTTGTTCTACATTTCCGTTTCTTGCGTACTTCATTAAATCAAAAGCACTAGTAAGAAAAGAAATCAAAAGATACAAACAAATTACGATCAATAGTTCTTGAAAATACCTGAAGCTCATAGACGAGGTCCCTTGTGAACCGTCCGTGACCTTTGTAGGCAGTACGTAGTCGTTCTAGTGCCTCTTGGGTTCTCTTCAATGCTTGAATCAATTCTTGTGTCTGTCGTTGTGATGCCAGTCCTTTCCGATGCTTCCGTTACTTTTGACAGCACATCTTGTGTTACTCCTGGTTGGTTTCTTATCTCTACTGCCACTGGAAGAGCTTGACCAACTGCTATAGCTGCCTTGTCTTCTTGTAACTGTTGTTCTAAGGTTGGTCTGCATATTAAGAAAAATCATAACTTCAAAGAGTCACAAAGACACAAGGTATATGTAAATAAAGTAAATTTAATTACCCCGTCCACTGTCGGAGAAAAGAGCAAACCACGAACTCCAAATATTGGACTACCAGCAGTGGTCCAAATAGCAGATAAAACGAAGCGAAAATCTGTCTACCGGTAGATTTGAACGCAAAATCGTCGTACCCAACCGTCATCAACGATATAGCGTTTAAGTAATACACCTCTGCATAATTCATGTGCTTCACCTCCAATAGGTGTATTACTGCAGGCCCTATAATTACCACCAGGATAAACGTACAAAATGTCATCGAACCGATCTGATACTGCCTAGGCCTCTGATAAAATCTACTCTTGGAAACAATCCTAGATATGAGCTTGCCTATGATTTTATCAATAATACACATACTTGGATTTGCCAAAACCACTGAGACTAATACCATTAACCACTTCGAGGTACTCGTATTGGGAAAGTAGTCTTCATATCCTACTGTTGTTATAGTAACAACAGCAAAATATAGAGACTGGACAAAGCCTCGGAATCCCTTCTTAACACTACCCTTAACCTGACTAAAGTGAGCAATCATCCCAATTCCGAATGCAAGAACTAGTACCACAACACGCACCACACCCATCCACTGTTCGGCTATGCCATAGGCTGCTGGATTAGCGCGTCCTTGGTTATCTATGAAAAACCTAGCAATTACATCACGATACAACAGAGTGATCAAAAACCAAAAGAAAAAAGGGTTGTTTCTTTTCCTCTGTACTACAAGAAAAGTGATTATTAGGTGCGGTCAACTAGGGGTAAATTGATGAATTCGCCTCTATTAATAAGATATTAGATGCAGAAATATTATTTGCCCCTATTAATTATATTAGGGGCGTTTAAATCAGCCCTTAATATGGGAACAATTTCTAGTTGTTAATTTTATTAACAAGTAGGGAAACAACCGCCCCTATTGTCAATAAGATTTAATTATTTAATACCCTAATCCTAATCCCCACTATTACCTTATCCATTGCCACTTTCTCTAACTGTTTATTTTTGGTTTTATTTTAATTTCTATCGTTTAAAAGTATCAACACCTAACCGTGGGTCAGATATGCATTATCTCTTCCTATATTAACCGTTCTTCTCTCATGCGCTGTTAAGTATCAATAGCATTCTCTCTTCTCATTCTCTTTGTTCTTTCCCATCATTTTTCATTCTCCCTTTGTCTTTATTTCTTAATGCTTGTCATTTGTGGATTGAAATCAAGATAAAGAGATCATTAGGGGTTGAGAAAGTTTAAAACTTTGATTGATTTCTTAAGGTTATTATTCTTTAAACTTTGATTGATTTCTTAAGGTTATTATTCTTTCTTTTCTCTTTTTCTGCAATGTTCATACAGGTAATAATTTTCATTATTTTTCTTTACCCAGTTATTTTGATTTTAAGTTTTGTATATATTTTGTGCGATTACGTTATGAACCCAACTTGGTTCTATTTGAATTTGAGCTCTCTCTTTTGTTTTTCTATGTTTTGTTGGTTTTGTTTGGTATTCGATTTGGAAAGGGAGGCAGTATTCGAGTGCGTATTTTTATTTTTAGGAAAATTTGTAACAATTATTATGATCTTGTGTTTTGTGTTTACAGGAAAGATGGAACACATACTTTTCATATGCATCAAGGGGAGATTGAAGACAGACTTTTAATCATATTATGTGTTTGAATCAAGGGATTAAGTCTTTGATTAGATTTAGATTTGGAGCGAACTTTTAGAGAACCTTATGTACTGGGGTGGATTTGTATGTATTCATCGTACTCCTATCATGTAACATTTGTATCTAATCAATTGAAGAATGTAACTTTAATATTAATTTGTTGGCAATAGCTCTTGTTTCTTCATCTAGGTTGGTGATGATATTAGTTTTGAATAATAATTTTCGAAGAACTGAAATAATTATAAATATACTTGACTTTGAAAATGTGACGTATTAAATAGTTAATGATGGAATGGAAATCGTTTCTCAATTAAGACAATTTCCAAAATGCAATATGACAAATAGAAACTCAATTAAATACAAATATTAAAGTAGGGGCCTTAATAATCGTCCCTAAAACTTTCAACATATCACACTTGCCTACATGGCATAATAACTATTAGGGGCAGAAATATGTACCCTTTCGTCTTTATTTATCAATAGCAACGCCTTTTTTAAGTGCAAATTTAATATCCGTCCCTTCTTACTATTAGGTGCTGAAATCTTCATTTTTTACCCTTATTTTTAACTAATAAATGTGTTGAGCAAAAATTGTACACAATATGTAAACCAATAATTCACTCGATTTCATCCTCATTCATTTTTTAAGAGGGTTTTATTAAATTGAGTTCGACCCATTCTAGGCTACGCGCCTATTAATTACAACCCTTCTTTTGGGAAAGGAATACCCTTTGATTCTAATATGAATAAATTGTAACTTGGGGATTTGGGTGTTTATTTGATTTTGTGACTGCATCTAGGTGGAGCCCTAGATTGCCTACGTACCCTCGTTGAGGGATCAAGTCGCTCGTAGTTCCTTATGTGTTTGTTGGGGTTTGATACCTTGTGCAGTTTCAGCTCGTGCAGGCAAAGAGCATTTAATGCCTTGTGTAGTTTTAGCTCATGTGGGCGAGGACTTGAAGCCATTGGAGCGTTTGATGCCTTGTGCAGATTTAGCTCGTGCAGGCGAGGACTTTAAACCATTGGAGCGATTGGTGCCTTATGCAGTTTAGCTCCTGCGAGCGAGGACTTTAAGCCATTGGAGTGATTGGTGCCTTATGCAATTTTAGTTCATGCGGGCGAGGACTTTGAGCCATTGGAGCATTTAATGCCTTGTGCAGTTTTAGCTCGTACGGGCGAGGACTTTAAGCCATTGGAGCGATTGGTGCCTTATGCAGTTTTAGTTCATGCGGGCGAGGACTTTGAGCCATTGGAGCATTTAATGCCTTGTGCAGTTTTAGCTTATGTAGGAGATGTCCTGTCTAAATACAATGAGCTAAGTACAACGAAGCACAAAGTTGAACTGTAGATATGGAATTTTGAATTCCATAACCTCTTCAAGAGTCTCATTTGCATATAACGTATGGATGATCAAAAGTATACTCAAAAGTGACACTTTCGGGGTGTAGTTTGACTGGTAGACCAAGGTACCGTCAGAACAACGCTTGAACTTCAGGTCAAGGAATAAACGAGTTTTTCTAAGATCTTTCATCTCAAATTCCATCTTCAAGTGCGAGGCAGTTTTCTCAAGCTCTACTAAAGTCTTAGTGAGATTCGTGTCAACGACATAAACTGTAACTCTAGCAATTCGGAATAAGACTTCATAGTTTGACACGTAAGGGCATAATTCATATCCCTGACTGATCAAATAATCACTTAGGCGGGTATACCACATCTGTCAGATTGTAAGTGAACGCCTCAAACAAGTTAAGAGGGTGCTCCGTGGTTTGGAACTATTTGAACCAATCCATGTAATTCTTCGGGAACTTACATGTAAATCTCCGTATCTATATCCCCATGGAGAAAACACTAATCGCATTTCATAATGCTGTTATCAATCACATGACTTTTGAGAAAAACCTTGCGTCGTAAGGCGTGCATCATATCGCACTATTTCATTCATCTCATAACGCTTCTTTCCCACTTGTAACATAATAGTTTTACCTTTGGCAGTGTAGGAATGAGAGGTCCAAACACACTTTGGTAAGGAATTTGACCCAGATTGTTATTTCGGTTGTCCAATTAGTTCTACGTTGTCACTTAATCAATGGAACACGGTTCGATATCTTTGCTTTTCATTTATGTCGGTAGCTACCATATAAGTGAAAACATCTTCGATGGTAATCTCATTTCAATTCCATTTAGCTCATCCAAACTAGTATACTGGACCAAGAACTTTAAGTCTCGGGAGAAATCCGGATTAATCTCATGAGATGGAAATGATTTGAGACAGCGATCAAGTATGGATTCATTGTTGTGCCGTGTCTTCCTCTTCTAGGGAAGTGAATCCTACGAACCGAATGATATACCGGGCTCCAGGCCAAGACAGATTGATTGGCTATCCGTCGGTATACCAGACCGTCCAACAGGGGCGGCACACCCTCCAGGGATGTTAACTCGACGTTCGTCAAGTACGTCTATCCTTGCATGTATGTTTGCAACTGGTATATGATCTTGTTTAGGAGGTACTTCTGTTTGTAATGCTTGGGGCATAAGTCTTCGAATAAAGATCATGGCAGAGGCTTATTTAGCTCTTCCATGCCATTGTTGGCTGCAATGGTTTCTCAGCTACTTTAATAGTCAATGGGGGAGATTCACGTCTTGTATCCCACATAAAGTGGTTTCTAATAGAAAACGTCCAAATCATGAAAATTAAACTTGTGACGGTTCGACAATCCATTGAATTGGAGGAAACAAGATTGTGATTAGTGCTATGAGAATGAATCATCCATAAGCATCAAAGTTAGAACATTCGAGTTCTAAGACATGGTTTTATGAAAAACATTGGGTTTTCATGGATGTATTTTTTTATGAAAACTTCGGATTTCAAAGGCACTAAATTTGAAACTAGAGGTTCAATTTAGTTTATAAACGTTTAGTTCATAAAAATTAGGTTCCTGCAAGAATACAGAATGCAATATACAACTAAGTGTAGTGGATTTGAGTTTCTTCGGGAACTCAAGTGTGAGCGCTTCGGGACTACGAATGTCAGTCAACTGTTCAAGGAAGAGAAATAAATTAATGAATCGTTAATGTCCAAAACTGATATTTAGGTCAATAATTTTGGATTCATTATCAGATTAATGGATTGCATGTCATTTTTAATTAATTCAATAGATCGGGACCATTCAATCGTAGAAGCAAAAATAATATTAGAATAATATTATCGGTCAAAAACATAGTCCAAAAATATTTGGGTTGGGTGCTGTGAGCAAAAAGGGTGCTCGGGGGTGGGTTGCAGGCCACGGGTCAGGGGGTAGGCCCAGCCGTTAAAGGCTAGCTTGAAAGGGGTGGCACGGATTCTGGCTTTAGCATGTTTGCTGGCCTGTGGGTTCGCACGGGCTGGCGACTTGTGATGAGGGAAGTGGACCGGGGCATGTGACATAGCCCAATGGGCTACACACTTCTTCGGGCAGGTGTTAGACAACGGGTCAAAAAGAAAAAGAAATCTGCAGGTTTATTTTTGCTTTTTTTGTTTTTTTTCTTGGGTTGGGCTTAAGGGACTTCGGGCCCTAGAGAGCTAAGTAGGCCGAAGGCCTTGGTTGTCTGGGTCAGTGCAGCAAACCCAAAGGATGCTACCGTGTGATCCACTCAACTAGGCTTCAGGCTAGCGGTGGTCCATGCGGGTCATGGTGGGTGTTTCGGCGGTGGTGCCGCACAGTGCCAAAAACCTCTTTTTCTTTCTTTTTTTCGACATAGGTAGGGTTACACAAACCCTAGATTTGCTTCTAATTTTTTTTCAATTCTTTGAGCTCATAGAGAGGGTGCGGCATAGAGAGATAAGAAGAGAGATATATATAATTGTGAGGTGTGTTATATTTCACCTAATTGTGCCTTTATTTATAGTAGTAGGATAGGTAAAAATATTTATAATATTTAATAGGTAATCAACTCCTAATAAGAATATAAGATACATTCTCATATTTTCTAGGATTTACACAATCACATTCCTAATCTAATAGGACTGCAACAAAAAGAAATTTGTCATTATTTTCTGACAATTCAACACTGATATTGAAACATATAAAATGCATTCCGGTATCTCAATCTTTAAATCTTTTACCATTCTGAAAATTGTAATAATAGTTTAAAACCAAACAGTAGCCTCAAGATGGAAAATGCATTCCATTCAATATCTTCAAACCGATAAACCTAACCACAAGTTGTTCTTCTTCTTCCTTCGATTTCCGATTTGCGCCCACAATCCTAAATCCAAAACACAACTGGGCAGCAGGGCTAGTGTATATCAATTGGTTTTTTTTTTTTTTTTTTTTTTTTTTTTTTTTTTTTTTTTTTTTTTTAAATAGACTTGCGTTAACTTTTAATACGTAAAAATTTTAATAGGTCTTTCTCTCAAAAAAAAATTTAATGGAGGTTTCGGGTTTTCAATATCAAAAAGCAACAGATCATTTAATACCATTTACATATACATATGTTAATTTGGTAAAAATTTACAATGTTTATTGAACAATTTAAGGGTTTTTATTTATTTATTTTTAATTTTACAAGTATTATGGCCGGTATGGCCGGTGAAGAGGAAGAAAAAATCAAAGCAACTGCGGCTCAGCCTCCTAGAGGCCTACCACTAAATTGCCTGCTGTGGCCAAATTGGCTGCTGTGGCCATTGTTGGTGGCGATCTGCGTTCTAATAGTTCTTTTGGTCGCATGGCGGACAGAAACGTATGGCCCCGATTTCCGAGTCCAATCGGCCATCGTCTCCCAACTCAACGCGACTCAGTCCCAGTTAACCGCCACCTGGGACCTGTCCCTGGTGGCCACAAACCGCAACCCCGGCGAAGTTCAGGACATGTACATCAAGAGACTGATGGCGTACATCTTCTACGGGGACAAAGAGAGGATGATGATGCTGGCAGTGAAGCCGGTGGGGATACGGCCGCGTCTCTTGTTGTCAAGTAAGAGGAACCAGGCCACAGCCAGTTTCCAACTCCAAGCGGTGGAGATGTACGTGGGACAAAATGTGTCCCAGGAAATATTGCAAGGGCTTAGCGCCCCTGGCTCTGCCTCTGGCGCTCTGGTGAGATTTGGTCTCAAGCTCGAGGTTTGGTATAAGGGTATCGGCATTGTGTCGGATTTTAGAGCGCTCTTCTGCGACGGAGTGGTCGATTTTGGGGTTTCTCCGGTCAATTATGTTAATCATGGGACTGGGATTTCGACAGTTAAGGAGGGTCAGTCGACGGAATGCTATTATTACGAGGCAAAGGATTTTTATTACTAAGAAATAACTTGCAGACGTGTTTTTTTTGTTAACAAACTAGCAGTTACTAGTCTCGTATGGAGGAAGTTGATTTCTGTAGGTTGAATTGGAAATGTTGGCATTGCAATGCTGCGGTTTGTTGTTCTTTTGTTGAATGAGTAGGTTTCACTAGTGTCGTATGGGAGTTGCTGTGTGTGACTGGAATTGGAAATGTTGCATTGCGATCCTGTTTGTTGTTCTTTTGTTGAATGACTAGTTTTTATTTATTTATTTTTGTTTACTTCCGTTCGATTTTTCTGCAGAAAATAAGTCCATCAGCTTCAGGAACTAAATGACAGCTCTTTCTGGAACTAAAAGTGATCTGATTGAGAATGATGTCTAACTCTTTCTGTGGGTTGAATTGGAAGTGTTGGCATTGCAATGCTGCGATTTGTTGTTCTTTTGTCAATTAAGGGACCAACTGCGTCCAAGGATTAGGAACAATTTGTGTCTTTACATTGCCACTAGTGTTGTCCTAGCCAGGAAGCACTGTTAATAGACTCTTGATTGGTTGATCATGTTCATACTATTGCATCTGACTTTCAGTCGTACAGATACGAGGATACTGTGTTTAACCTATATTTTTATACACAAGCACAGTTGCTTCGGTGAACTTCTTGGATTCAAGATAGAGCTCGTTAACAGTAAGCACTCCTGTGTCTCACTATACCTCAGCTTTATTCTTTCTTTGCTGGTGAACTGCGTTAGCTGAACAAAGTTTGTAATCCCTCTGCACTGCCTATCAACGGCTCCATTGAAATCCACAGTTGGAAAGGTATTTTGTTTTCAACTCAATGACAGCTCTTTCTGAAACTAAAAGTCTAATTGAGAATGATGTCCAACTCTGACAGTAAGAGGAGGCGATAACTGAATCTAGAAGGTAGACATATTATATTTCTTGAGGATCTTATCATGGATATTTCTACCGATATTGAAAGAGGGCGCATGATGAAGTATATACACTTGATGAAGTAGCCAACGTAACAGTAAGAGGAGGCGATAAGTGAATCTAGAAGGTAGACATATTATATTTCTTGAGGATCTTATCATGGATATTTCTACCGATATTGAAAGAGGGCACTTGATGAAGTATATACACTTGACTCATGAATTATATACACTTGATGAAGTAGCCGTTTTGGACCATATTTCTATAATTTGCTGACAACTTATTTACTTCGTCTAGTATGTATGGTCATGGTTAAGCCATGTCAACATTTTATATTCATATTACTTTTTGTTTTATTATTTCTATAAAAAATTAATATAAAATGTTGACGTGACTTAACCGTGACCATACATCACAGGAGGACATGAGGAGAATATGGAAATAGAAGGGCAGACAATCCACCTCCGTTTTCTATACAGTTAGATTAGGAATCTTAAAAGCACAATTGGAATAAGAATAAATGTGTACTTTCCTATCCCATATAGAATAGGAGCCTTAATTAGACATAGCGTTGTAAACCGCACCCGTTTTCTTGTACAATTAGATTAGTAATCGTAGAAACAGAATTGGAATAAGATATCCCTGTAGAAACTCGGTTGAGTTCGGTGTCCCATTAGAGAGTTGCTCATTTTACCATCCTTCGTACTAAATCGAAAGATAGGTAAGTCCATTATTCCAATTGTTGTTATTATTTACTTAAATCCGTTTATTTCCTTTAAGAAAATATACAAGGAAGTGAGGACAATGGGTGGGAGCAGTTTCTTTCTTGTCAACTGCTATATGTTTGGATCCCTGCTGACCCTGTTACTGCTAAATCTTTTGGCAGTATACAAAATTCCTTGGTCTGGATATCATTTATTTGATTCATTTCTTTCGTTTTTGCTAAATCTTTTGGCAGCATAAAAAATTCCTTGGTCTGGGTATCATTTATTTGATTCATTTCTTTCGTTTTTCCTGCGGGTATATCATAGCGAGAAGGGAGGAGTTTTAAGGAAGGGATAAACGTACATGCAGAGAACTAGCATGCCTACAAAATTCTTAGTAGTCGGTATAACGAAAAATCTATGCTTGGTCTTTTGCATATTAGGGCTACTTCTATTTGGTGAAAGTAGCTTCTGGGTGTCGCGTTATTTTACATTGAAGATGAATAGATATTGAGGGTAAGTAGAGCGTGAAAGAGTTTTGGATGTGGTTGAGTTCAGTTTTATGCTTGTTGTTTGGTACTAGCTAAGTTCTTGTTTGTACTTGATGGAATCAGCCAGAGTAAGGATTTTGTGACACGTTGTTTCTAGTATAAGATATGACTGGCAGTTACAATGATGACTGCGAAATAGGTCTCAGTAAAGCTTCTTTCATGTGTTCAGTGTATTAAAAGCATGAGGCGTGGGTGAGGCGTCTGAGGGGAAGCCCAACTTAGGCGTGAGGCCAAGTTCCTCGGAATCTAAATTTTTTAATATATAGACTGAGCGTACACATATATTATATTAATAAAAAAGAAGATTATTAATCAATAATCATCTTGAGCACATACATAAATTATAAATATATATACACACACTTATATATACATATATTATATTATATATGTATAAAATAGAGGATGAAAAGTACAATGAGCACATATATAACAATGCATGCAGACAACACACACATCCATTATATAAAAAATAAAAATCAGAAAAAGACAGAGAGACGAAAGTGTAAGGAAGAGATATAAGGCAATTAAAATCCTATCCAAAATTTCGGTTTGGGAGTTACAAGAAAAAAAAAAAAAAGAAAAAAAAAAAAAACCCTAAGGCGCACCTTCTGCCACCTAGGCGGCTCCGACGACGCCTTACACCCACTCCCTCAAAACAAAGGAGGCAACCCTCAAGCCCAACCTCACAGGGCACCTAGGCGTGCCTGAGACGAGCCTTTTAAAACATTGCATGTGTTAGATTTGCAGTTTACCCTTGTTCCTAATTTAACAGCATATCGAGTTGGTTCTAACTTCTAACTTCACTTTATCTAGTAAACATAGTTTTAGGTTCAGTATGATATGGACATTTTGTATCTTTAGACGTACCATTATTGGATTACAGAATCATAATCATTTTTTTGCCTAGTGATGATGCTTGCAGTATCCTGCTCCCGCTACTTATGGACTTCTTTTCTTCCTTAAGGATGCAACTTTGGCCTATAAAGCAGAAGCTTTTCGGTTCGCAGACACAGCTTAGACATCTGCATTCGCATTTTGATATGCTTACTCGTCAGGCTTCTGCTTTGATCCAAGGGGAACGGGCTCGAGTTCCTGCAGCATCTACTGTCAGGAGGCATCTTACAACTATAGACGATAGCTTTCTGCAAGAGTTTTGCAGGTATACTTTGCAGGTATACTAGTAAAAAAATAAGGCTCCCTTTCTAGAATAGCCACAATCGTTGAACCAAACTGCGCATTTGTGACAAATGTTGAAGTGGATTTCATCATTTTCTTGACTAAGTTGTAAAAGCCCTTTATTAGGTATTTTTGGCGACGAAAATTGAGACAACGACTATTGATAAGTTTGGCGCATTTAGTTCTTTTGGTATTTGTAATATGCTTGATTGGGTTTGGTTTTTCAGACATTTGCTCATAGTTTATGTATATACATATGTAGAAGCGTTCATATGTGAATGTCCATTTGCAAGCATTTGAATGAGCGTTCGAATGATTAGTGACTTGTTTGCGAACAGAGGTTTGCTGTTGAACCTGCCTCTGTGTGTACAAAGAGCCAGTGTGTGAATGCGGAGTTTGATCTTTTTTTTTTTTTTTAACGAGAATACTACTTTGAGAAGTTTATTGCTGCTTAAAGTTTCAGAACATTTGTAGTTCTTTCATTGTAATCTAGACGAATGCAGTTCTTCGAAGGATGGCTTCTACAGCCCAAGAGTTGGCCGGTTATCGTTCAGGGGATGGTAAATTTTCTTTGACCTGCTTTAAGTAATTTTGTTGACTATTTGAATTTTATCTTTGTTATTCGATGCCTAGTGTTGAGTTCTGCACTTTAATATGAGAATAATGGTGTGATTTGTGCACAACTGAAGGAGGAATGAAAGATCACTTTTCTGCTTTGGGATTCAAGCTCACTTTTTTTTTTTTTTTCTGCGTTTTCATATTTGTGAGTTTTTAGCACTACTTAGCTTGCAGGGTATGGCATCTATTTAGCTTTCTCAGACTTACATCCATAAATAATTGGATATTCATCTTGTATCAAGGAGCTAAATCAGTGGTTTCCTAATTAGTTGGACACGGTGTGTAGATAATTCTCCCTCTCTAAGCATTGTTAATCTTAATTACTGATCGGGTATGAATGCACATCCTTTTCTTTTCCAAAAGTTGCTAATCTAATTTGTTGCTGATCTATTTTTATGCTAATATAATTTGTTGCTAATCAGTGTGTCAGCCAGTGTTGCTTTCACTTAGGTCGGAGCTTTTGTGATATCCTGTCCCCAAAATTATTATTTTATTTTATTCTTGACGTATTTCGAAGATTTGATTGGAACTAGTTCTTTATTTCTCCAAATTTAAGAAAACGAAGTGAGGGGTACTTTAGTCATTTCTAATTTCTCGACCTTTTCGGTCAACTCTTGAATTGGTTAGGTAGAGTTCGATTCCATGAGCGCGTAGGCGTAAACAGATCTTATTTCCGAGTCCGAACGGAGAAGTTAGAGTCGTTTAAAGTTGGTGGCATTTTGGTAATATTACCAAAATGCTATAAATGGGAGGGAAACCTCCAGAAAAAGGGGAGGTTTTCAGAAAATGAAAGGGGGGAGAGCTGCCTAACCCGTTTTAGGGAGAAATTGACCCATAAAACCACCAAACTTGACCCGCTTGTATCTTTTTCATCCGAGTTCCGTTTTGGATGATCTTGGTGTCCATGGAAAGCTCTTGACGAGCTCTACATCTCTGTGATTTTAGATTTTCCCATTTCTTTTCCCATCTTTGTAGTTCAAGGTCGCAAAGTCCACGACCTTGCCGGCTGATTTATCATCTTTCCGGCGATTCCGGCAACGATTTCCTTCGAGTGAGGTATGAAACTTCATCTACTCTTCATAATCTTCAAGTGGATATGCTTAGTTTGTGCTTTCGCATTCATTTTAGAGTTGGGTGTTTAGAACCTTAGAAATCCGGTTTTCTCCGGTGAAATTGGACGGTTTCCGGTTAGAATTTATCATCGGCCTAGTTGTGAAAAGTGTTTCCCTTGTTGAGCTCTAGCTACCATGTAAATTTGAGCTCATCTAGTTAATGTTGAAATTCGGGGTTTCTAAACCCTCCATCTTTACTTCCACCGCGTGTGGCGGTGTGTGGGATCGTTCACGAGTGTTATCTAGGTTTCAAATACCTTCTAGCGACCATGTGAACCTATGTCTAGCTTGGTTTCCAAAGATTCAATTGTTTGGTGTGGTGATCAATTTTGGACCGCCACTTGTTTGTGTGATTAACGACCAATCCGACCATTGGATTATAATAAAACCTTAGTATGTTATCCTCGAAGCATAATGTGGACTTTGGGAAGTTATGGATCATAAATCTGATTTGCGGATTGTTGTGGACCCCATCGTTGACCGAGAGTTGATTTATGGTCAACATGTCTCGGAATGTTCTAAATAATAAAATTAATACTATGGAAGACTTAAGTGAAGTCTAGTGGGCCTACATTGGTTAGAGAGTGGCTTGAACATGTGTGATATGGTTATTACCTTGATTCTTATATTGGCATCATTTGTGAATTTGACTTGGTCTTATAATGTGATTCTATTGAAAGGTGATTATATATATACACTTAACCATAGACCTAAGTTTATTAAACATGATTTGGCTTGTGTACTAATGATGATCGTGGTATGTGAATTGACGTGCATATTCGAAAGGTGGTTGATTCACATAGAGGGTATGATATGATGAAATGTGAGTGACTTTAATTTATGTGAATATGAAATGGTTTTATAATCATTTTTCCCATAAATTGTTAAGTTTCATATTTAGCCAATGATATAGTTATATGAAGTGGGATTTGACGTGCATATTGGAAATATGGTTTGTTTGTATAATTGGCTTGATTTGATGAGGTGAGGGCTAGTGGTGGACCGTTAACCCATTGTCATGGGGTTTGTTGTTTTGAAACATGTCTCAATGCTCGTTTCATTATTTCATCTCTTGTTTTGTTGAGCCTTTATAACTTGAGTAACTTGATTCATGTGTTGTTTCATTGATTGGTGGGTATGCAATGTACTTCGCGATTCCGTTGAGTGATGGTCCGGAATCGTATCCTGGTTTGGATTCTGTTGAGTGATGGTCCAGAATCCTTCCTACTCCACTCCGCGATTCCGTTGAGTGATGGTCAGGAATCGTATCTTGGTTTGGGTTCCGTTGAGTGATGGTCCGGAATTCCTCTTACTCCGTGATCCCGTTGAGTGATGGTCCGGGATTGTATCCACCTTAGTTCATTGAGTTTAGTTTGAGATGGTTGCAAAGGTGTAGGCTTTGGATGAACAGTGTCGCCCTAATTCTACTTTCATTGTGTGTATGTGAATATGGGTGTGAGATGTTATGGTTGTTTGGGATGAACTTTTGGATGTCTGGGTGACTCCCTCGGAGTTTTCAAAAGTTTGGTATTGATTTCTTATGAAGGATTTATATTCAATGTTTATAAATTTTGATTGATGGTTGGGTTTATTATTGTATCACATGCTTATTTTATTGTCCCTCACCCGAACCTCTCAGCTTATCTGAGTGCCTGAATTGCCAGTGCAGCAATTCCATAATATTGGCATTGACTTTACATATGACAGGTTTGGGTAGATTATGAGAAACCACTTGATATTTTGGTTCCGTTGAGTGGTCCGGAACCCAATGTTGTTGGATTCCGTTGAGTGGTCCGGAATCCTTACTCTAGTTCATTCCGTAAGGTGATTTAGAATCCTAAATTCGAGTAGATGGGAATTACCCACAATCGATATTGTGAAAATAAATTAGAATTACCATGTTATTATTCTTAACCCAAATTGGGAATTATGTAGAGTTCTTTAATTAATTCGTGACATGATATGTTATCTCACTGATTGATTAACGTAATTAAATGTTAATATTGTACTTCGTGATTCCTTGACATGTTACGAGCTATGTATTGAAATATAATGTTGGAAGTATAGTGATTAGTATGATAAAGTGAAATGTGATTTGACTTGTGTATTGGAAATGGTTGTGACATGTGATTGAAACGCATATTGAATTGCTTGGGAGATGTGAGGTCTAGTAAATGACCGATGACCCATTGTGATGTGGATTTTACTCAATATTGCTTCGTTTCTTTGAGTTTCGTGAATTGAGTAACTTGAATCATGTCTTGTTCCTTCGAGCCGTTATGTTTCTTGAACTTCCGTTCAATTCAGTTGGGTGGATTGGAACTGAGTTCTGTTTGGATTTCGTTGAGTGATGGTCCGGAATCCTCTTTGGAGCCTTGGTCCGTTGGGTGGTCCAAAATCCCCTTTTCCAAAGATGTAGTCTTCAACTGAATTATGTTGCTCTAGCCTTGCGTTTCGACTTGTTGTATGTGTTATTGATGATGTGATGTTTGACATTATTGATTGATATGATTATGAAATGACATTGGATACGAGTGGAGTTATTATGAGTATTTTAGTTGATTAATATTTCTATAGAATAATATGTTCTTTGTTAATTCTTAAATATGTTACACGCTATGAAACGCGAATTTATGTGGGAAACGTGAGGAATTATGTGAGGGTTGAAGTGGATATGTTAATCGTCATGTGGGATTGTTATGTTGGATACCATGGTTATTGTTATGACTAGACTTGTTGATAAATGTGGCTAGAGAATGGTATTATACATCGTTGGTTCTTTGAAATGATATATGTTGTGAATTGCGGTATCATGTTGTGACATAATGGCCTATATATTGATGGAGGGGAAATCATGATTTTCAGATGGGTTGTTATGTAACCCTGAGTCTAGTATTTTCATGCTTGTCAAGTTCTATTGATTGATTAAGAAATGTTATACCTTTCGACTTAATCGAACTGCGTTAGATGTCAATTATTGTGCATGACGAACTACGAATGGCTTGATCCCTGTTTAGGGTACGTAGGCAGTCTAACAAGGAGGTTAGATGCAGCCATAAAGCATACGAAAAATAACTATGTGATTCGTTTATTGAGTTGTGCTTGCCCATATCTCGGAGGTGAGATATGATAGATACGGATTTTTGGTGACATCACGTGTCAATTCTGGACGTATGTTGGGATTGGGGCGTGACAACTTTGGCCAGCGTTGCTGCAAATTTTTTTTCAGATATCCATCAATACTTCGTGCCAGCTTTTATTTTTAGATCCTCTACAACTTTGTTCCAGTTTTCTGTTCTTTTGGGAATAATTTCAAGATCGCTATTTATCAAAAGTAAAAACTAAAATGCAAATTTCCAATAATCATATGTATTAGAGCCCAAGAGCCCCAATAATTAAATTAATTAATTATTTTCGAATTTAAGTAATTATTTTTAATTAATTTCGAATTTAATTAATTAATTAATTTTTTACCAACAGACTCATCTTTTCAGATGAAGTCTGAGGTGTGAAAAAACGCAGAAAGAAAACACCCCCTCTGAGAAGATGTCTCCCAACAGATGCATCCCTTCCTCGTACATGTTGCGAACAGGTATAATTATATTATATATACATTCATCTGCATGACATTCATAATATAGAACAAACAATTTTTCTTCTATAATCCAAAACATCCTTACTGAGAGAACCACATAGAAATTCGCCAGAAGTCAATTTTTCCAGTGCTGGAATTCTGACTTAATTGTTGAATCCTAGTGAAGCAGACGTCCGTAGAACTACAAGCACTGAGTAGGGACGAAATTTTTGTTTCGAGGACATTGCGGTACGCAAGCCTCGATCTTCAATATTATTTCATTGTTCATACTCTGTTTATTTCCTATTTGCATTTATTATTTATTAGCATATATAATTTTATCACATATTATTGACATATATCCAACAAATAGGACATGGGAAGACTAACATATAGAAGCCAGACTAGTAATAGTGTATGCACATTGTTGCGGGATTACAAAATGTGTGAGCATAATACAAACAGATATTTAAAGAATGAAGTTTGAATCAAGGGTGTATAAGGGCTTTTGTGAAAATGATGGCATACAAACAAAATACTGTATGAGAGTAAAGGAATAGAAAAAGAGAAATATGACATATACCATTTGTTTGGTGTTAACCAATGTGATTCAAGAATGTCCATTACGACAATAGAAATTGAGGATCAGAAAGAACTAGACAATCACATATTTGAAATCAAAGATCAAAGCTGCCTAAATACCAAACTAGTCATTAAAAATACTGAAAACTTAAAAATTAGATAAGTACATCAGTGAGTTTTGTATGATCATCTATGTTGAAAACGTTTAGAACTAAATTTATTAAAGTAACTGATATATTGTGATAGAGCATGAGAAAAACAACAAAAATACAAATTGGATATAATAAGGTATAATTGTTTGGTGACGTAAGAAAAAGTATTGGTTGATTCTAAAGAAAGTGAAATATGTTAAAATTAGAGTAATTGAAAAGGAAGTGTCATTGAATGAAACTGAAAATGTAGTAAAGTTATTAGATTTTTGAGTTCAAAATTTGATGTCATTGTTTAGGTATTTTGGTGTAAATGGCAGAATTCAATCAAACAGGTTTAAAAGTGATATGATATGCGGAAAAAGATGGATCAGGTATATCTAGTTCGGTGGCTCTTAATTAAAACAAACAATATAATAGTTCACCAATGTGACAGAGATGCAGTGTGTGTGCAAGATTAGGGATGTGTATAGACGTACTTACGCTACCAAAAAAATCTAAGCAGAATTGATTACTGACTTTAACAACTAAAATCAGATACAACTTTTCAAAAATAAATCAAGACCATGGGCACAGTTTGTCAATGAAATGATTTTAGGTCATACGTTTACAGGTAGGAGATAGCAGATATTTGTATTGCATATCTTAGCAGAATAAGTGGATATCATGGAGAATTAGATTTATTCAATTTCAATAAAAAGAAAATGAATTAATGCAGGAACAACATTTGTGTACATTGAGAATGAAATTAACTAATTAACTTACTAACCCCTACTGTAAATTTCACACCTATGGTCAAAACAGATTTTGTAACCAATATCCCAAAAAAGGGGCAAAAGGAAAGAAAAGAAACCTTTGTATGGTATACTGCAGCGTTATCTGTGTAACCGAATATAACCCAGCAACCTCCTTGTACACTTGGAAGTCTGTAACAGATTTTATGGCTGCAGAAGAAAATACATCCTGCAGCATTAATGAAGACTCAAGTATTTTTCCCGAGTGAATACACATGAAAAGTATCAAAGAGAGAAGAAAAAATTATCAAAATAAGAACTACACCCGTGTCCCATAATTTGGGCAGACATATTTTGCTACCGAGGCAAAATTCTCAATAACCCAAGCATCAGCCTATCAGATTAAGAAATATTCATAAGGGAAAAAGTAAGCTTAAACATGATTTCATATGTATGAACTCACTTTTTAAGATTAATTATTCATCCTATTACCAAATAGTTATTGGAAATGGTTTGAGTTATAAAACCTGACTCTTATCAAATAGCTGGGATCAAATCTCAAGAAAATTCATTCCCAGAAATCATTTCTACGCAAGAGTTGTTTTCATGCTTTTTCACCTGGGTTTTCATTTCGAGCTTAATTTTTTAAGTAAAAATTTATACCACCCGCATCTACAATGCTGAAAACTGACAAGGTAGGCGCACATCTTAATCAAAGTGAAAAATGATGTCTAAGGATTATATGTAGCATATTTCAGCTAATGATACAACAACCTCTGAAATCCGTGTTGCAAACTTGGCTATTCAAAAGCCTCTGAATTCATAGCCTAAATCAGCATCGCACTACCAAATCACGTTATTAAATTGGAATAGAAACATTGAAAAACATATGAACTGATGCCCAACTTTCATTAATCCAACATTAGTAGCTGCCTAATTCAACATTAAGAGTTGATAAGAGAGTACATAAATCCCAAATCATAAACGCCCCAAATTTGAACAAAACAAAGACGCGAAATATGGAACCCAAAGAACTCAGCAGGAAGCCCTGGCTTTCGTGAGTAGGAAATTCTTCAAATCAAAGCAAAAAACCTAAAGATGGTTACCTGAATTCAATAAAAATTAAAATATAATTACCCTTAAGCATGTTTTTTTTCCAGGAATCATAAAAACTTGAAAATATCCCAAACAGTTTCTCACACCTCATGTGTTCAACAGAGCTTGAATTTCTAAAGGGAAAACTTGAAATCATATATGTAAGAGTTGTGTTCCCTCCGGCAGATAAAACTGAGAAAGACTTCTAGAGTTGTGTCCAAAATACTTCTAGAGGAGAAAGTGTTGACTTTTGTTGACCATTAAACTCGTGATACGTATGTCTTAGCACATGTTCGTGGTACTCATCGATATGAGCGCACGAGCGCAAGTGGAGAGGAAATTAGAGTTAGAATGAAGATTTTACGAAACACAAATGCTAAGGGCATTCTTGTAATTCTAAATTTGAAGAGTAAAACTAATAATAATATAAATCTTAACTAAAGTAAAGCAAAGGGGGGAAAAAGGAGGCATCTGGAAGGGGGAGGAAGAGAGAAGCAAAAAAGGGGGGAGATGGCGTTGGCCAATGGATTTTGCGGCCGCCGGGGGGCGGGGGGGGGGGGGGGTGGTTAGGGAAAAAGGGGGGGGGGGGGGTGGAAGGGGAGATGAATCAGAAAAGGGGGGAGAGAGCGGAAAAAAGAAAAGGGGGACAAGGATAGAAACTATGAATCTTTGAGAGAAGTCGAAGGAAATATAGAAGACACCAGGAGAAGCAAAGAGAAAATAAGGAATTAAAATGTTTACTAGAAACTGAGAGAAAAGGTGTACAACCATGTCGTTTGAACCATAACAGAAATGTGATTGCTTTTGCCGACTGCAGCATAGGTAACCATTCCCATCTCTCTTTATTCCTTCCACAGCTGCTTTGTACCAATCTTTCGTATTATTTTCAATTTTATACTTTGGGTGTTGTAATCAAATATCTTGTTCTAGGGTTTGGATTAAAAGGTCAAGTCTTGTTAATTGTTGAATATAATTGAAATCGAAGTTATAAACATGAATTCTGAAATGTGTGGAAGCATTCTGAAAATGTAAATTGGATTATAAGAGTATAGGTTCTAAATTCCAGGAAATTTATTAATTCTTCACAAAAACTACACATTTCAAGTAGCCTATTTTGGCTCTAATTTCTATGTCTTTATGGATACCTTTTGAGCCAATATTATGTGGTTTAAAACTAGACATGTCCATGATCAATACCCATCTGATTTCACTTAATTCCATTGAGTATTGATATGTCAAAGTCATATTCAAACTTGAGTCCCGAAGCTGCCAGACAGCAGCAAATACTGGGTTTCAACTTAGAATCCCATTTTCTACAAATCTTTTATGCTTTTGAAGTACACAAAACAAGCTTCGAAACCCATGTAAGTTTGCATCAACCGGTATAGGTATGAGTGTTAAACTGCTTTTCTACAGCTTTTGTGGAGAAGAGGTTGCTGCTTTGCAATGTTCTTTCTTCTCTAAATTTTAATTCTAATTTACTTATCGATATTGGGTTTGTTAAATCACTTTATATGGTTATGTATTGGGTTTCAAAGAACCATTTTCTGATACAATTATAAGCTCAGTGACTTAATGTATTGGTGCACTTATGCCTATTGAAACACATAATCACTTATAGTCCAGAATTATTTCTATTCAAACGTATTGGCAGTGATGAAGCTATTCAACCAAAATGGCATTTGAATTGGGGACTGTTAAATTAGTATTCCAAGTACTTTGACTAGGATTAAAGTTCATCTCATGCATTTAGTAATGTCTTATATTGTGAAAATGGATTTGGCCAAGTTGGTGGATCCTTGTATTAGTAACTGAGAGCAACGCTTAGGAATCCATGTAGAGGAAATACAATAGACATTTTCGGAGTTTGATTATACTAAACTTCGTGGAATGTTATCTTATTATTTATCTCATTGGTTGATTACTTGTGTACATAATTGGATCGCATGAATGGTAATCGAATTAAGGCTTTTGTTGGATGTCCATTGGTGTGATTATGGCTTGCTTTGATATGAGATAGAATTCTTATCAGACTTCGTAATAACGCGAGATATGTTAAGGAACTACGAATGGCTAGATCTCGTCTTAGGGTACGTAGATAGTCTAACACAGAGGTTAGATGTAGCCATATGATAAAAGAAAAATTACTACAATTGATGCAATGATTCGGGTGAAAGGGTATGTGATGACGTCACGTGTGGATCCTAGACCTATCTTAGGATCGGGGCGTGACAAGAAGTAATTATGAATTACCACTTATGTAATGCCAATTTGGAACTGATGACAAAATTATAGCAACCAAATCTAAACTTGTCTTAAGGTGGTTGGAACAATAGGGTCTAATTGCTATATTAAATCACATAAAAAATTAAGAAATAATTTATGCAATTATATATCAAAGTAATGCATGCACATGATTAACCAATGTTAAACAAACATGACATAATGGATTAGAAAAACCTAGAAATACAATCGAGACAAGTGTTGAACACTCTATCCTTGAGATAAGTTTACGCCCCACCACGGTGTTCACGGTTGGTTAACGCTTGTTACTCGGGATACAACGACCACCTCCTTGTAATAGAAGCACTCCAAATCATAAGGCTCGAATGAATCATGATTGTGTTGAAAACACTCTCATATAGACTCAATGATACTATCTAATTTTTCATGCACTATATGTATGAATATGAATATTGATTTTATGATTATAGGAGGTTTCCCTATTTATAGATTTGAGATATTTTTTTGAAAAACATGTGACCATTTATCAAGAGTCAGAAGTTACTATTCATTATGTTAAACGTATATTTCCAACAAAATACACAACTTCTAATTTCTATTTAATTTAATATAATAATATTAAAAGTTCCAACAATGCTCTTAGAAATGGGCCGCCTATTGAGCTTACTATGAATGGCCCAAAGAATAGGATATTACTCTCTAAGTACCAACCATAGACACTTGAGCCCATTTTTAACCGAAAGGGGTAAATATAATCCTGTAAAATTTTTTTTTTAAACAAACAACATCAAACCATACTCATATACCATCTTCAATCAACCGAAGGCGCTAAACATAGTCCCTCAATAATTTATTAGTTTTATGTTTATACTTTAAATTTATAGTTAATTTAATTAAACTACTTTTGGATATTTTCAAATCTAACAATTTAGTTTCAAATCAATTATTGCAATTAAATAGTTGGATCTCAAAACAGGTTAAGAAGAAAACCACATTTGGCTAGCCTGATGCCCCTTTGGAGATGAATTTTTGAGCAAATTAGGCTATTTTCTAGCTTTTAACCTTCGACATGACCTAACATTATCTTTTCCATGGCCCTTATTGTTCAACTTTTCTCCCACCGCCATTGATCGATCCACATAGCTCATCGTCATGAAGTCATCAGTGTTCGTTCTCAATATTTATTCAACAATGAGGACATTATAACCGGCAACCCCTCCTAGTCGTGGGCAGTGTAGCTGTTCTTATTGTGGTCTTCATCCTCATCTGAATGTCGAGTCAGTTACCGTTTTCCGGAACCATTGGAAGCAAGTGTCGAGTCAGTTACCGTTTCCCGACTCAGCGCGGCTAGGCCCGAGTGTACCGTCAAATGGGAGCTGAAGCTCATAGTCACAAACCCCAACAAGAAGCACAGCTTCGATATCTACATTGGAGATTATCTACAGGCCACGCTCTTCGTGTACGATTGCTGGCTTTATGGTGACTACCAAGTCATTACATCCTCCCTTGCTTTTAACCAGCAAGACCAACCAGACGGCCACCTTAAGTTCCAAAATGCAAACTGATCATGCCTACTTAGGTGAAGAGCTCATCGAGGATATCTCCAGAAGGATAATCCAAGTCCATCTGAATGTGATGGCTTGATATCGGCTCATGCCCACCACTTCGAAGCTTAAGGGATTTTGTGTGGTGTGGCTATCCTGCCCTGGCATGGGGCTGTGCTAGTTCGATTCTACCCGTAGCACGGAAATCGTTCGACTCTTTATTAAATGTGTTGGTAAATGTAGTTGCTTGCAGTAGACAGACTGGTGTTATGTAATTGGAGATAAATTGATTCTACTTAATTCCAAATTAATGAAGTGATGTCTTTACTTATCGGATTTGATTGCGCATTACATACATTGCTGTTGGGAAATTCAGGGTTTGGGCTCATTAAACTAACTACTTAACGTAATCGGTTTAATGAGATAAAATCATTAAATTAAGTAGTTAGTTTAATGAGCCCAAACCCTGAATTTCCCAACAGCAATGTATGTAATGCGCAATCAAATCCGATAAGTAAAGATATCACTTCATTAATTTGGAATTAAGTAGAATCAATTTATCTCCAATTACATAACACCAGTTTGTCTACTGCAAGCAACTACATTTACCAACACATTTAATAAAGAGTCGAACGATTTCCATGCTACGGGTAGAATTGAACTCTCACAACCCCATATTGGGGCAGGAGTGCTGCAACACATGGAATCCCTCAAGCTTCGAAGTCGTGGGTATAAGTTGAAATCGAGCCATCACATTCAGGTGGACTTGGATTATCCCTCTAGCGATTTCCTCAATGAGTTCTTCACCGAAATAGGCATGATCAATTTGCATTTTCAAACTCAAGGTGGACGTCTGGTTGGTCTCGCTGGTTAAAAGCAAGGGAGGAGGCAATGACTTGGTAGTCACCATAAAGTTGCCGCCAAGCTAGCAATCGTACAAGAAGAGCGTGACCTGCAGATGATCTCCAATGTAAAGATTGAAGCCGAGCTTGCTGTTGGAGTTTGTGACTATGAGCTTTAGCTCCCATTTGACGGTACACTCGGGCTCGACCGCTCTGAGTCGGGAAACAGTAACTGACTCGACACTTACTTCCAATGGTTCCGAAAAAGGCAAGTAAGCCATATATCAAACGAGGATGAAAACCATAATACTCACAATAAAAGCAGCTACACTGCTCACGACTAGGACGGGCTGCTGGCTATAATCTATCCTCATTGTTGAATAAATATTGAGAACGAACACCGATGGCTATAATCTGTCATTTTTGTAATATGATGTTTTCTTTACTTACATTGGTTTTTTTGTATTAGATTAGTTAACGATGAAGTTTGAACCCGCACCTTTATATAAAGGCTCAACTCATTTTCACCACTGTGGTAAAGGGCTACTTGCCTCTAGTTACATTGGTTGAAAAGTTTATAATTCTCGTGAATGCATATGAGATGTGATTTGTTTTTTTGTTGTAAAGAATTAACTTCTTTTCTGAGAAAATTAGTTATATTTTGTACAACCCTCTGCAAACCTCATGAAGAGTTGCGACCCTTCATGAAAAGGTGATATCCAAACAAAGAAGAAAACGGTTTCGGAGCTTTGCAGGTTTTGGAACTCTTGTACTAGAGATAGTTTAAGCTGTATTTATCAAAGCCATGTAAAAATATGAATTTTAAAGCTGCCTTCACCTTCACGTGAAAAGCAGCAAAAACTTGCTAATTTCTTGATAATTTTTGTTTGGGTGAAAGGGAAGCTAGAAAGCGTTTTCTGTTTTTCCTTCTTCTGTAATGGGCAGCTGCAGAAGGAGAAGGCAGCACAAGAGGAAGACTTGTACCGTTGTTTTGTCTTTCTCTAATAATAAAACACAAAGGTATCCATGATAATTTTTTTTTTTTTTTTTTGGAAACTAGTATCCATGATAATTTAGTTGGTAGACTTTTTGTTCATAAGCCAAATATACACACACACACACACACACACACACACATATATACATACAAAAGGCATTTCAAAAGTTTTAAGGAGCCAAAAATGACACATGTGAACTACAACTAATTGATCGAGACGATGTATCTTTATTCTCTTGCACTCAAGTTCGAACTTGTCCTAGTTGCTAATTAAAGTAGTTTATCATATCTATATATTTATCAAAAATGGTAATGCTAGAGAGACAAAAGTTACAAATTAAATGATATGCCACCAATACGAATGACTGTGATCTTAAAACCCAACGTGGAAACTCAGGGACTTTTCTATAATGCACCAGAGTTTTCTAATCCATTATGTCATTTTTATTTATTATTGGTTAATCATGTGCATGCATTACTTTGATATATAATTGCATGAATTATTGTTTGTTTTTATATGTTATTTGATATAACAATTAGACCCTAGTTTTTCCAACATTTTATTTCCCTCTTCTTTTCTTCTTGTCGAATTTCTCCACACATCATAGTGAGTGACATATATACCCTTAAAGTTGCACTATAATTATAAGCAACCAACCTTTCTTTTGTGTGGTCAATGAAGGTCCATGCATGGAGGACACGAAAGGACCGCCGGTTCATACGAACATGGAAAAACATCAGTTGTTTTTCATTTTTGCAGCGAGGAGTTTGGCCTTGGATGGTTATAGTATAGGGAAAGGGATCCTCTCCAGATTCCTTCCACCTAATCCTCATCATCAAACAATCCAGACCTTTGAAATTTAATCCAACAGCTAAAATTATTATAACTTTTAGAGTGAACCCCTGTTTGTAGCCATTGGATCAAATTTCATGAAACCGGATTGTTTGATGAGGAGGATTAGGTGGAAGGGATCCGGAGGATCTCTTTCCATAGTATGGGTACTAAGGTAGTGTAGCTTAAAATTTGTCTTGTTATAATTATGTCCAGACTCAATAGACAACCTCCTCTCCTCAGTATCTGGCATATTAAGCCCTCTCCCTCTTTCTCCCTCTCTCTCTATTGACGAATGCACTCACCACATCTAAGGCCACCACCTTCTCCGACTCCTCAGGGACAAAGGCAAAGCCTTTCTCTCCGTTTAGCTCTAAGTTGCTTGCTTTACCTTTAAAACACGTATTCATTTATCTGTTTTTTTTTTCTTTTCAAGGTTTTACTTTCACACACGGCAGCTACCACCATCTATGATTCCGTCTTCCACTCCTCAGGTACATAGTAAATGTGTTTTTTGTTCATCGTTTGATTCTTTATGTTTGGACCCAATGATTTATATTATCAACACAAAATCATGTAATGGTTTACTCAAACTTCTTTTCTGGGTCCTCGGCATCTTCGGCCTTTAAATATATATATATATATATATATATATATATATATATATATATATATATATATATATATATATATATGGATGAGTTTGATTGAATATTTTCTCAATTTATTTATGGGTGTGTAAGTTAGAGACTCAGAACAAAAGTTCATTCCCAAATCCAAAAACTCTTTATTTAAAAAAAAAATTATTAGTACATGTTTTTTTTGTTTGTTATGTTTTAATTAAATATATAAAAGTGAGAGGCAGAAGACAGTCCGTAGGCTTGTAATTTTAAATTAAATATATAAAGTGCAAGGTGGTGTGTAGGCAAAAAATGTTTTTGTTTCTCAGCCACACGCATCCACGACACCCTGTAGGCGGTGGAGGCCGACCTAGGGAGGAAAAGAAACAACCCATTTTTCTTTTGGATCATTCTCTATTGTATCTACTTGCTAGGTATTTCATGGATAACCAAGAACACGGTAATCCGACAGCCGATGTCACAGTCGAACAATGATAGATGGGCTCGGTGCGTGATGTCGTACTGTTTCTTGCATTCACATTTGGGCTGATTGCTCACTTTAATAAGGTTGAGGGTGCTATTAAGAAGGGATACTAGGATTGCATAGTGTCTATATTTTATTGTTGTAACTTAACAACAGTAGGATATGGAGACTATGTTCACAATACGGGTACCTCGAAGTGGTTCACAGTATTAGTCGCAATGGTTCTGGCAAATCCAAGTATGTGTATCATCGATACAATCATAGGTAAGCTCATATCTTAGATTGTTTCCAAGAGCAGATTTTATAGAGGCCTAGGCAGCATCAGATCGGTTCGGCAACATTTTTTATGTTTTTCCTGGTGGTAATCATAGGGCTTGTAGTAATACGCCCATGGGAGGCGAAGCAGACGACTTCGGATAACAACAATACAAAAAATATGAATTATGCAGAGGTATATTACTTTAACGTTATATCGTTGATGACAATAGGGTACAACGATTTTGCGTTCAAGTCTACCGGTGAACAGCTTTTCGCTTCGATTTATCTGATAATTGGACCACTGCTGGTCGTCTGATATTTGGACTTCGTAGTTGGCTCTTTTCTCCAACAGTGGATAGGGTAATTAAATTTACTTTATTTTCGTATACCTTATGTTATGTTTGTGTGACTCTTTGAAGTAAAGTTTATAATTTTTCTTGATATGCAGACCAAATTTAGAACAACAATTATATGATGCCAGGGCAGCTATAGCAGTTGATCAAGCTCTTCCCTGGCGTCGTATAACTGATGTTCTAAGTTTGGTCTGCATGTCAAGAAAAATTATAAACTTTACTTCAAAAAGTCACAAAAACATAAGGTATATGTACATAAAGTAAATTTAATTACCCAGTCCACTATCCAAGAAAAGAGCCAACTAGGAAGTCCAAATATCTGACTACCAGCATTGGTTCAATTAGCAGATGAAACAAAGTAAAAAGTTGTCCACTGGTAGACTTGAACGCAAAATTGTTGTACCCAACCGTCATCAACGATATAACGTCAAAGAAATATACGTCTGCATAATTCATATTTTTTGTATTCTTGGTATCCGCAATTGTCTGCTTCACCTCTAATAGGCGTATTACTGCAGGCCCTATGATTATCACGAGGAGAAACATACAAAATGTTGCCGAACCGATTTGATGATGCGTAGGCCTCTAATAAAATCTACTCTTGGAAACAATCCAACATATGAGCTTACTTATGATTTTATCGATTGTACACATACTTGGATTTGCCAGAACCACTTCGATGTACCCGTGTTGGGAACGTAGTCTTCATATCTTACAGTTGTTATAGTAACAACCATAAAATACAGAGCCTCTACGAATCCCTTCTTAAACACTACCCTCAGCCTGATTAAGGTGAACACTCATCCCAAATATGAATGCAAGAACCAATACCATAGCACACACCGCGCCCATACACCACATTTCTGCTGTGGCATCGGCTGCCAAATTACCGCATCCTTAGTTATCCATGAAAAACCTAGTAAGACATCACGATACAACATAATGATCAAAAACCAAAATAAAAAAGGGTTGTTTCTTTTCCTCCAAAGGTCAGCCTCTACCGGAGTGTGGTGGATGCATGTGGAGGTGTGGCTGAGAAACAAAAGCATTTTTCGCCTACACACTGCCTTCTGCCTTTCACTTTTACATGTTTGTTATTTTTTTGTTATCAAACTAGCAATTACTAGTCTCGTATGGAAGTTGATTTCTGTAGGTTGAATTGGAAATGTTGGCATTGCAATGCTGCGGTTTGTTGTTCTTTTGTTGAATGAATAGGTTTCAATTGTCTCGAATGGGAGTTGTGTGTGACTGGAATTGGAAATGTTGCATTGCAATCCTGTTTGTTGTTCTTTTGTTGAATGACTAGTTTTTATTTATTTTTATTTGTTTATTTCCATTCGACTTTTCCCCAGAAAATAAGTCGATCAGATTCAGGAACTAAACGACAGCTCTTTCTGGAACTAAAAGTGATCTAATTGAGAATGATGTCCAACTCTTTCTGTGGGTTGTTTTGGAAGTGTAGGCATTGCAATGCTGCGGTTTGTTGTTCTTTTGTTGAACGAGTAGGTTTTACTAGTCTTGTATGGGAGTTGCTTCGTGTGACTTGAGTTGGAAATGTTGCTTTGCTATCCTGGTTGTTGTTCTTTTGTCAAATGACTACTTTTGTCAATCAAGGGACCATCTGCGTCCAAGGATTAGGAACAACTTGTGTCTTTACATTGTTACTAGTGTTGTCCTAGCCAGGAAGCACTGTTAATAGACTCTTGAATAGTAGATCATGTTCATACTATTGCATCTGACTCAGTCATACGGATAGGAGGATACTGTGTTTAACCTATATTTTTATACACAAGGCACAATTGCTTTCGGTGAACTTCTTGGATTCAAGATAGAACTCGTTAACAGTAAGCCCTCCTACGTCTCACTGCAAAGCTTATAAAACTCACCATCCTAACCATCCATTAAGCAAAGCTAAAGATTGACTGAAAAACCCATAAAGAAAGAACACAAGAAACAATAAACACATTTATCATTTACCTCAAGAGTCGAAGACAGAGTCGGAGATGGTGGTTGCTACCGTTTGTGAAGGTAAACTCTTTAAAAAAAAAAAAGGTGAATGAGTCTTTGTACCTGGGAAGTCGAAGAAGGTGGCCGCAGGTGCGCCTGTCAAAGAAAATGAGCAATTTTGTTTAGTGGCTAAGAATTCATTAGTTTTATGTTGTTCAGTGGATAAAAATTCAGCGGTTATCATTTCTAAACAAAAATGATTTAAAAAAAAATTCATTGAGTAGAACAAGTTTTATATTGACTTTAACTCATTTTATATTGGTGTGACGAGTTTCAAATTACTTTTCAACTCATAATACAGAAAGAAAAGTTACATTAAATCTATCAACTTCAGAACCCTGTCTATGTATAACTCGAAAGCCCTGGGGACCCAAAACCCAGAAAACAAGTTAAGACTAAGAGCAACCCATAAATCATTGGGTTCAAACCAACTTTGATTTTCATAGATCATTGTGGAAAGTAAATAACTTTGAATAAACCATTACATAATTTTGTTTATCTTGAAGTAGTGCATATGGTAAACCCAAAGTCATCCAAACCTCATAAAACTCATCATCCCAACCATCCATTAAGCAAAGCAATAGATTGACAAAAAAACCCCATAAAGTAAAGAAAATGATGAACGAGAAACAATAAGCATATTTATCATGGACGTGGTGGCCACCGTTTGTGAAGGTAAAACCTTTAAAAAAAAAAAAAAAAGGGTAAATGAGTATGGGTATTAAAGGTAAGCAAGCAGTACAGATGATGACTGCAAAAGTAATTGCAGTGTCTGCAAGAAAGAGCAAAGACTACTACTTGGTAGAGAGAGATGAGTGGCGTGAGTGTGTCAGATAGAGGTGTGAGGGAGTGAGACATGTGACATGAGAGAGGGAAGAAGGACTAACCGGGTGAAATGATGAGTCTGGTATATTTGATGGGTGTAGTGTGAGAGTAATGGTGGTGTATGGGAAAGAGAAAAGCATATGGAAGAGGAAATGGAAAGAAAATATAATTAAAATAAAGCAAGGAATACAAATGAGTGATTAAAATAAAAAAAATCTGCCACAATTCATGGGGAACCACGGTATGGAATTTTCAAATCCCAAATTAAAAATTAAACATGGATCTCGCAGCTTACTTAAAAAAATAGGGCAGGAAATGTAAAAGTTTGAATTAATTTGTTATAAAAGAAAATGTAACTAGATCAAATATACTCCAAAGTCGATTCCGTTGCATCTACGTATTCGTAAAAATAAGTATCATTCAAGAATAGTAAAATAAAACTGGAAAGGTGAAAAGAAAATTGAGGTCTACATGGCATCTTAAGGGCATTTTGAAAATTTTACTACTACAAAAAATAAAATACGATAAATCTCGTAACAAGATGTCACAAATATTGTTCTTCACAAAATTATAGCTAAAAAATAATGTACCCTCAAATTCAAATAATATTTTGAAAATATAATAAATACTTAAAAATCAATAATAGAGTAGTATTGTTCTTCACTAAATTATAGCAAAAAAATAATGTATCCACATAATTATTAACATATTTTTAAAAATAACTATTAATATATTTTAAAACATAAAATAAATACATATAAATTTAGAAAAATTAAAAATAGGTACAAAGAAAATAAAAAATATAGGTACAAATAAAAATAAAAGTTTAAAAAATATGAGCATAAAAAGAAATTAATATATGAGTAAAACTTAAAACTAAAATAAAATTGGTATAAATTAAAAAAGAATTGCAAATTAAAAATGAGTAAAAATGAAAATATATGATTAAAATTTGAGAATTGTTATTAGTATTTCAAAAATTTTATTTGACACTTCAAACTTTTTATAATTAAAAATAAAAATACATTTGTAAGGAATGTATATTAAAAATTTTGAAGTGTTAATAACAATTCCCTAAAAATTTAACAATAAATATAAATATACCCTATGTAATATTTCTAACAATATATATTTAGAAATAAAAAAATATTTTAATAATTAATGACGTTTATTAAAACTTAAAGACCTTTATAAAAAAATTGAAAAAAAATAAGATTTTAATCGTAGCAAAAAAATGGATGAGCATCTAACCTCTATATATATATATATAACGCTGAAATGGCCGTAGACGCCGACTACCCAAAACCCAGAAAACAAGTTTTTTTTTTTTTTTTTTTTTTTTTAAATTTTTTGAATGAAACTATAACGTTAATAAGTTAAATGTTAGATTAACCACCAACGGAGTTCAAATCCACGCCGCTATACAATGACAAAACACTTTCCCACTACTATAGTGAAGGGTCACTTGCACCCAGAAAACAAGTTTGAGTAAACCATTACAGTATTTTGTGTTGATATTATAAATCATTGGACCCAAACATAACTCGAAAAAAAGAAAAGAAAAAAAAAAAAAAAAGCATCCAAATCTGTGTTCGTAATATTATTCATTAAGGAAAGTAAACAAGTTTGAGAAAACAATTAAATAATTTTGTTCATTTTGAAGTAGTGCATCCATATTGCAAACTCAAAATCACTCAAGGCTTATAAAACCGGCCATCCAAACCATCCATTAAGCAAGCGAAAGATTGACTTAAAAAAACCAATCAAGCAAACAAACGATGAACGAGAAACAATAAACAGATTTACTATGTACCTGAGGAGTCGAAGACGGAATCGGAGATGGTGGTGGCTGCCGTTTGTGAAAGTAAAACCTTGAAACAAAAAAGATAAATGTGTACGTGTTTTAAAGTTAAGCAAACAACTTTGAGCTAAAAAACGGGGAGAAGGCTTTTGCCTTTGTACCTGAGGAGTCAGAGAAGGTGGTGGCTTAAGGTGAAGTGAGTGCGTTCGTCGATAGAGAGAGAAGAGAGAGCTTAATATGTGAGATACTGAGGAGAGGAGGTTGCCTATTGAGTCTGGACAAAATTATAACAAGAAAAATTTTAAGCTACACTACCTAGCTAGAACCGACACTATAATGAAAAAAAAACTGATGCTTTTCCATAATTATAAACAGATGGAAAGTTATAGCTTGTCAGGATTGGTTGAAAATCTTATCGAAAATCTATCTACAAATTAGTATTTTCGGATAATGACACGTGGAGTGACAAGATTGATTGAAAATCTTATCGAAATCTTGGTTAAAAGATTGTAAATAGATAGTGACACATGCCACGTCGGAATTGGTTGAAAATCTTATCGTAAATCTATTCACAAAATGGTACTTTCGGATAATGATACGTGGCATAACAATATTAATTAAAAATCAAAATTAAAACTTTTTTTTTCTTATTTTATAAATAAAAATATATATTTTTTAATACGAATTAAATAGATTTTATGTCAACGTATTTTTTAGAAGTGAAAATGCATTTGGTTAATTATTATTTCTTGAGACTATTGATTTAAGTGGATTCTTTGAACTGAGTGTCATCGCGATTTTTTGTATGGGGTTGCTCTCACCATCCAAGGCCAAACTCCTCTCTACAAAAATGAAAAACAACTGATGTTTTTCCACGTTCGTATGAACTGGCGGTTCTTTTGTGTCATCCATGCATGGACCTTTATTAACCACACAAAAGAAGGGTTGGTTGCTTGCAATTGTAGTGCAACTTTAAGGGTATATATGTCAATCTGATATGTGGTGAAATTCAAAAAAATAAAAAAGGAAAGAAGAGGGAAAGAAAATGTTATTTAGCTTCGATGAATGAATGTGATAGCACCAAGGACGATCGAATCCCAAATGTGTAAGACCAACATGGAGGATTCGTTGCTAATTCATCCATGATACGATTGAATGCACACAATCACCGAATTCGTCCGTTTTTCTCCATTTTGGTTTAAGCCTTCAAGTACAAAGCAATGACGACTTTTTTAAAAATTCTATCATGCTCCGATGTGAGCATGGTATGAAGCGGACATACAATATTGAGGGTCAAAGACATTCTTCTATTTTATTTTTGCAATTTGGACACTCGAAAACTCTGGTGCATTATTGACAAGCTCCCGAGTTTTCACATTGGGTTCCAAGATCTTGATCATTCCTATTGGTAACATATCATTTAGTTTACAATGTGTATCAAAAGATATATCGTCTCGATCAATTAGTCGAAGTCCACGTGTCATTTTTGGCTCCATAAACTTTTGAAATGCCTTTTTGTATATACTAGCAAAAGTACCCGCACGATGTTGCGAGTTTTAAAATCATATAAAATATGTAGAAAATTATAATGTGTATCTATACTATTTACATACATGTGAAATCTATTACAACCCTTAAAAAAAGGTTTCAACTTCAACATAACACAAACAGTTTGCACAAATATTAGCAAGAATTAACTAATATATATGAAGGGGTTTCCTATAAAGAATAGTTTGCACAACCCAATATAATATAGCAAGAAATGAAGAATGAAAAACCCTTCCTTCTGTAAAAATGAAAGTAGTAATAGTAACATCAATTCTAGACATATTTGAAGTGTCAAATGTAGGAGCATAAGAAGTGGTTTCATTTAGATAAGGAAGAATGGCCAAATCCTGGTATAACAAGGAAGGAATCCTCATAGGCTAATTCTGTTTCGAATAAGAAAAGATGCTGAGAGATTTAAGGATTGAATCTAGGTGATAAAAGAGCTTGATTCGAAGCCCTACATGAACCAGGATTGGTCGAGACCTATTCGGATTTGGTTGAAGAATTCTAGTCCGAATAGAACTCTACCTTGGCCATGAGGAAATTGCTACTATAAATAGAGATGGGTGTGCATCATTCAAGCCCCTCCAATCAACACACAAAACTGCTTTACGCAAACTCTCGCTCTACGTAGAACCTCTCAAACATCTTGAGATTTTTATTTTCATTTTTCGCCTCAACACATCTTCAGTTTGAATAAACAGCATTGTGGTGGCAACCGCAACATCTTTAGTTTGGAGAAACAGCACTGGAAAGAATTAGCTGACCAAGGTGCTTCAGTTTGGATAAACAACACTGCTTTGAGACCGATTTGTTATCTATCCAAGTTTCGGTCAACAAGGATTTCCGAGTCCTTATTGGAAGAGGTCATCTCATTAGTCTTCTCGGCGAAGTGAGGTGTTACCAAATTACTTAATATTCGGCACACTAAAAGTTGAATTTGATATTGAACTTCACAAAACTAGCAGTCTTGTCTTCAGGTTCTAGAACCCAAAGGCCGAGCCGTGTTCCTTTCTCGGTCGCAGTCGCAAGATCAAGAAGTTAGCAGCGTGTCCAACGCCACATCAATATTCATTTTACTCCCCAGCAGAGCTCGGCAGACGAGTTGGCACGCCTCGCATTCGATTGAACGACGTAGTTAACTTATTGCTATTCGGCATGCGCGCCACATAGACTAAGTAGTTTTTATGATCAACACACGCACACAGAAGTAGAGACGATATGCATGAGTTCCAAAACCTGCAAAGCTCCGACTTAGCTCCCTCAACTTGACTCCTAAGATAACCAGGATAACAGAAGAACCCACCAAATACACCCGATTAATTGAAGCCCAATTTCCTTGGCACCGTGTTTTTACAATCTGCATGCCCCGATTATTTAATTACATGCGAGAACTGTGTGATACTATTACCACATTTATACATGCCTCCGTGTTTAACAGAGATAGACCAATCCTTATATTTTTCTTTTTGCAACCTTTAACAGTGGCACACCAATTCGGTTGGTATTACCTATCTGATGATTGGATAGGGAGCAACTAGAAATATAATTTGGTTAGCTAATATGTCAAAACAAATTGACTTAGTTCTAACCGGGTCCACCATCTATGTTTCCACAGCCTCTAATAGATAATCTCAATCTATAAATTTATTTCTTCAATGTATAAAATGTGAGGTTCATAAGCTCCGGGGAATAAATAAAAGAAAACCAATTCAAGCAACCTGATTAGGAGGTAGCATGTCCATCATCATTTTCTCACGTGAGTCCTCTCTATGACTACAATTAGAATTCAAACTTTTTTTTTCTACAGAAGAATATTGAAATTTGGATAATAGGCAGGTAAAACATAGGAAACTTAAAACCAATAACACACGCTACAAAAAAAAGGGCCTTTAGATACAAAATTAAGGGCACAATTATTTATTCTGTAGGTATAGAACAAATTTTACACACAAAAAAATTGTACTTGTTTCCTTTTCTATAAGGGCACCAACTAATGTATGTGCCCATTCTCTACAAAGTTGGCACAAATATTTCTCTCTCAACTTTTTCAAAACAATGGATTCAAATAGATTATGGGGTTTTTTGAAATAGGTTCAAAGTAATTAAAAATTGGACCTATTTCAAAAGTCAAAAATCATTAAAAATTGAATCTATTTTAAAAAGTAATCTATAAAATTGAACATATTTTAAAAAGTAATCTATAAAATTGAACATATTTTAAAAAGTAATCTATAAAATTGAACCTATTTTAAATTTTTTCATAAATTTATTGGTGTCTATATATTACTTCAAAAGACACAATTAATTTTTTTATATTATTTTTTTCAAAGATTTATGACTCACACCTTACTTTCTCCCCCTCCTTTTTCCACCAACGCCCCCACACACCCTATCTCTGTTCCCTTAAACCAATCCACAGCCAATTCTCTCTCTCTCTCTCTCTCTCTCTCTTCCCTTAACCCTCCCACCAGACACACTCTCTCGCTCCCCCCTTAAACCACCCACACCCCCACACACTTCTCTCTTCACCCGTTTCTCCCACCCACCACACACTCTCTCTCTACCCTTTAAACCACCCACACCCACACCACCACACACCTCTCTTCACCCGTTTCTCCCACCCACCACACACACTTTCTCTCTCCCCCTCTTAAACCACCCACACCCCCACACACTTATCTCTTCCACCCGTTTCTCTCTTTACCAAATGGATTACTTCGGTCTCACACATATATATTATATGTACTTAATTTTAAAATTACAACTTTAAAATTATGTGGATCGTCGGATTGGTTGAGATTTAAATCTTAAATCGTTGTTTTATAATTGTTTGAACCCAATTTTACAATATTGGCCAAAACAATCAAGACCGTTGAATGAGCGGGTTCAAGACGGTTGGATTTCATATTTTTGTAGATATTACTATTGGATTTTCGTAGTAATTATCTTATGAAATATATTTTTGGAAGCAAAGGAGATCAATTCCAATTCGAATTGCTACACTTACATGATGATTGGTTTGAAAGCTAACGTGGCGGGTTAGGAGACTATTTTCTATGCGTTTCATGTATAAGATAATTAGCAGTTGGAAATGGAGATAAAGATGTCAAAGGTGGATAAGGGCCGACTTTGCTCGGAACCGAACCATGCATGCAGGTTATTTCGGTAATCGTGGTATCTTTATTGGCAGAGGTCATCTCATTAACCTTTTTGGCGAAGTGAGGTATTACAAGTTACTACATTCAGCACATTGAAAGCCTAATTCGATATTGAACTTCGCAGAAGTAGCAGCCTTGTCTTCAGGCTCTAGAACCCGAAGGCCGAGATGTGTTCCTTCCTCGGCTGTAGTCGCAAGATCAAGAAGTCAACAACGTGCCCAACGCGACATCAACATATTTTACTCCCCGGCCGAACTCGGCCGACGAGTTGGCACGTCCCGCACACAACCGAATGACGTAGCTAACCAAATTATATATACATTGAAGAAACAAATTTAGAGATTGAGGTTTATCCATTAGAGGTTGTGAAAACATAGGTGGTGGATACGGTTAGAACTAAGCTAATTAGTTTTGACATATTAGCTAACCAAATTATATTTCTAGCTAGTTGCTTCGTATCCAATCATCAGACAGGTAATACCAACCGAATTAGTGTGCAACTGTTAAACGTTGCAAAAAGAAAATATAACACAGTACTAGGGTTTGGAGGTTGTAAAACACGGTGGTGCATTTGGTGAGTTCTTCTGTTATCCTGGTTGTCTTAGGAGTCAAGTTGCGGGAGCTAAGTCGGAGCTTTGCAGGTTTTGGAAATCTTGTACTATAGATAGTTTAAGCTGTATTTATCATAGCCATGTAAAAATATGAAATTTAAAGCTGCCTTCACCTTCACGTGAAAAGCAGCAAAAGCTTGCTAATTTGTTGATAATTTTTGTTTGGGAGAAAGGGAAGCTAGAAAGCGTTTTCTGTTTTTCCTTCTTCTGTGATGGGCAGCTGCAGAAGAAGGCAGCACAAGGGGAGGACGTGTACCGTTGTTTTGTCTTTCTCTAATAATAAAAAACAAAGGTATCCATGATAATTTAGTTGGTAGACTTTTTGTTCATAAGCCAAATATATATCTCTATATATATACAAAGAGGCATTTCAAAAGTTTTAAGGAGCCAAAAATGACACATGTGAACTACGACTAATTGATCGAGACGATGTATATTTATTCTCTTGCACTCAAGTTTGAACTCGTCCTAGTTGCTAATTAAAGTAGTTTATCGTATCTATATATTTATCAAAAAAGGTAATGCTACGGAGACAAAATTTACAAATTAAATGATGTGCCACAAATACGAATGACTGATCTTCAAACCCAATGTGGAAACTCGAGGGCTTTTCTATAATGCACCAGAGTTTTCTAATCCATTATGTCATGTTTATTTAATATTGGTTAGTCATGCAAATGTATAACAATCCGTGGAGTAGCATAATTCATATTTTTTGTATTCTTGGACAAAATGAGCAGTGCTTTGCAAGTTATTTAGCTTAAAATTCACTATAAATTTAAAAAATAATTTGTAAAATATTACGAACTCGTAATTATTTGTTTTTTTTCTCTTACCATTAAATTCAACAAAGCAATAAAGAAAATTTGTCAATATTTTTATATATTATCTGTTTTTTGGATATTATAAACTATATAATAAATAGACAATTATTTATACATTATATAATAAATTTATTCAAATTAGCCTAGGTCCTCGCCTAAGTATAAAGTCATGTCCATCGCCCAACTAGAGCTTAGCATCCTTTAAAACTTTGCTAATCCTATAGTTAAGTAATAGGACGATACAACAAGAAACGCTGCTAAATCGACTATTTTGAGTAGTCCAAATCCTCTTTTGAATTTTGACAAAAAAAAAAATTTCCTCTTTTGAATTCGGTTAGTGCAAATTCTTCTATGAATATTAACAGTAGTTCAAATAATCTTCTTGCAAATCCTGGACTTAGACTTCGAATGAATGTTCACATTTTTTCGGGACCCTAAATTTTTTAAATTTCGCCCCTTCCCCCTAGAATTTCTAGCTTCGCCACTGATTACAGGAAATATAATATTCAAATATTTTGCTGAAAAAAAAGTATATAACGAAGTACATAATCAGTAGAAATCACTGAGGCTAAGAAAAAAAGGGTACTGACATAAAATCAATACATTATCGACAATATAGATGACGCCCCCACTCTATATTTGAGGAAACCTGATGCATTACCCAAGAGAAAATGAGGACAATGATAGTTTCTACTCTTAACATCATCTCACTAATGACTGTGGATTAGGACGATTATTTAGTTTCAAGTCCGTAGGGGTGGAAGAGCTTAAGCTTCTATATATTTTCATCTACTCACCTCATCAATTGTCGTTGTGGAATATTTATAAATTTCTCTTGGTAACATTGGAGGATCGGGTTATTTATTTTCTGCACATCTATCTCATGTTTTGTGGCTGTCTTAGAAGTTTGTAACTTCTCTTCCCTTTGTATGTAGAACGCCTATTGATGAACGCGTGCATTGAACAATGGTTGCCCTGGCTATGGAGAGAGCTTTTGCAATGACAACAACACAAAGGGCTGATCGCACGAGTTATTAAAATGACAAGATCCCATGGGTATGTACTTACATAGCAAAGCAAGCAAAGTGCTTAAGCACAGTTAAGACTGTTAAGCGTTGTTGTTGAAGCAGTTAGGAAAATGGAAGCACAACTTATAGAGAGAGAATGTGCCTAATGCAACTAAAAGCGATGGATCGTGCCCAGTGGCACAACTAAAATAGATGTACAGCAGATTCTGGCATGCCTGCTTGTTTGTTTTCACAAACCTGGTTTAATTTGTCGAATAGAATATTTTATTTGTTTTAGAATTTGAAATATAGAGTATAGTTAGAGTAAGAAATTATGGATCTTAGTGTATGGTAGAGTTTGATTAGAGTTCCAAATAAAATTAAACGAAAAAATATTAGTTTTAAAATCACATTTTAAAATTTGAAGTTATACTTGAATGCTCTGAAAAGATGTTGAGGAGAGGTGGTAGAGGTGGCAGGGCCATTAAAGCCTGGCAAGATTTAAAATTTAGTTTGAGAAGATCTTCTACTTTTAAGGCGTTGCAGAAGATCAAAGTAGTTCCTTCCTCCACCAGTGTGGACCACCACTAATGCAATTGATTGAATATTTGATACCTCCTATGTAGAAGCCAGAAGGTAAACTGTCATTTGATTCTTTAAATTATTTTTCCAGTTAAAATTGATCCTCTTTACAGCTGCCTTCACCTTCATGTGATAAAAGCAGTAGAAACTTGCAAATTTCTTGATCATTTTTGTTTGGGAGAAAGGGAAGCTAGAAAGCGTTTTCTGTGATGGGCAGCAGCAGGGGCAGAGGGTAGGAGGACTTTTACCGTTGTTTTGTCTTTTCTCAATAATAAAAAACAAAGGTATCCATAATAATTTTAACTTAGTCTGGAGTTTTTGTTCATAAGCCAAATAAATATATATATGTATATATACACACAAAAAAAGCATTTCAAAACTTTGAGGCAAAAATAACCCATGTCAGCTACATGCTATGTCATGTTTACACTTGAGCACAATATAATTTTCGAGAAAATCGTCGTTGTTTTGTGCTTAATTTAAAATTTTAAATAAAAATGGAGATAAATGAAGAACCGTTAAATAGAAAAATTTACATACTATGTGTATTCAAATTCAATCATAGATTGAAGGAAGAAAAAACAAAAAAGAATAAAAAAAAAAGAAAGAAGAGAATGCTCAATCTTGGTCTTACACATTTGATATTTGATTGTCCTTGGTGCTATCACATTAATTCATCATGCTAAATAGCATTTTCTTGCCCTTTTTTATTTTATTTATTTATTTTTATTTTATTTTATTTTTTTAAATTTCACCATGTATCAAAGTGACATAAATACACTTAAGTTGCACAACAATTACAGGCAACCAACCTTCCTTCGTGTGGTCGAGGAAGGTTCATGCATGGAGGACACCAAAGGACCGCCGGTCCATACGAATGTGGAAAATCATCAATTGTTTTCCATTTTTGCAGAGAGTAGTTTGTCCTTGGATGATGATAGTGCAGGTACTAGGCAGCAGCTTATTGTTTGTCATGTCATAACTTTGTCCGGATCCTTCTATGTCTGCCTTTGAAATGAGCATTGTCCGGACTTCTATAAATAAGCAAGCTCCTCCATCAGTATCTCACATCTACAGCAAGCATATTACTAAGCTCTCTCCTCATTTGCCTTACTTCTTGGTGACCTTCCCCGACTCCTCGGGTACAAAGGCTTTGCCTTTCGCTTCGTTTTTAACTTAAAAAGTTGCTTGCTTACCTTTAGAACCCATACTCATGTACTTTTTTTTTTTCAAGGTTTTACTAAGACAAACGGCAGCCACCACCATCTCTGTCTCCATCTTCGACTCCTCAGGTACATAGTAAATGTGTTTATTGTTTCTCGTTCATCATTTGCTTTCTTAATGGATCTGTTTTAGTCTATCCTTTGCTTTGTTAATGTATGGTTGGGATAATTGGTTTTATGGGCTTTGGGTAATTCTGGGTTTGCCATATGCATTACTTCTAGATGATCAAAATTATGTAATGCTTTGTTCAAACATTTTTACTTTCTTAAATGATTTATATTATGAACTCAAAGTTGGATGCTCCCACTGATTTACGAACTCAAGTTGTATTCTTTTTCTCATCATTTGGTGTTTGATTGAATATGATATCTATTTATTTATGAGTGTAAGTTAGAGACCCAACACCAAAGTTCATTCCAAACTCAAAAACTCTTTTGTTTTTTTTTTTTTTTTTTTGTTTTTAATTTTATAGTTATCAATATTTTTAATTTTGTAATTTTAATTAAGTACATAAATTGGAAACTGTACAGAGACAAGGCAGTATGTGTCGGAAAGGGATCCTCTCCAGACCCTTCCATTCATTAAGTTCCTAAATCCGGATCTTTGAAATTTGATCAAATGATTACAGTTATTATAATTTTAAAATGACTCTATTTATAGCTCTTGGATCAAATTTTAAGAGTTCAAATTGATGAATTTAGTGAAATTTGATGGAAGGAATCCAAAGAGGATCCCTTTCCATATGTGTCGTCCAAAAAGTTTTTATTTCGCAGCTCCACATCCACCACACCAATGCAGGCGGTGGAGGCCGCCTAGCCGCCAAGGAAGGAAAAGCTATATTAATTTCTACCAAAAAGAAACTACCTTTTATTAATTTCAACCAAAAAGAAACTACCCTTTTTCTATCTTTTTGAGTTTAATTGAATATCTTCTCAATTTATTTATGGGTGTGTAAGTCAGAGACCCAGCACAAAATTTCATCCCTAATTTAGAAACCCGGTTTTTTAATTTTTTAATTTTTTAAATTTATAATTAAATATAGAATACTGGAAGTAAGGCACTGTGTGAGGGCGAAAAAGCTTTTGCTTGGCAGACACACCTCCACATCCACCGCACCATGTGGGCGGTGTAGGACGCCCAGGGAGGAATTGCTTCATTATTTTCAACCGAAAAAGAGAGAACCTTTTCTTTTGGTGTTTGAGCATTCTGTTCTTTCATGATGTGCTTACTAGGCTTTTTATGGATAACCATGGAGGCGGTAATCCAGCTGGAGCATTTTGAACACAATTGGATTTGCAAAGAGCCTTACAGGTATTATCTTGAATTATTTTGAGTCACTCGTGTTGGGAAAGCAATCTTCAGATTGCTATTGTTATGATAACAACGGTGAAATAGATTTCCTCTATGAAGCCTTAGCATCCTTTTTCAATACTGTCCTCAGTTCTTTTGATTTAGGCCCTAATATCAAATTTGCATATCTTATTGTATCGTTTCTTGTCGTCCGATAACTCAATGTCTTACTCTGCTTTTTTCTCCATTATTGCATAAAGTAAGTTTGAGAGACCTTTTTTTTTAATTAGGTTAAAGTTGAGTGATCATTTATAATTTTGTCATTTAATTTCTCCTATTTGCCCTTTGATTTTGAATTTCTGTGCGTGTCACGTGACTCGTTTGATGGAAGCCATGGATGGTCCCAATGACTCTGTACTCAAATTCACAAGTTCAATCTCAATGAATGTGATCACGTTTTCATGATTTTTTTATCCGTATTGTTTGTTCAAATTTTACCTTTCCTCTTGTTCATATTAGTTAGAAAAATTAGTATTACTTATTTTCTAAAGAGATCAGTAGTTAAAAATACATGAAGAATCTTTGAAGCTAATAGAACTCAGTCATACAAATAAAATGACTTAAAAGTCGACAGATTTTTGTTTAGAAATTCTAAGCTGTTGAATTCTCGACCACGAAACAAAACTAATTAATGAATTCTTAGCCACTAAACAAAACTAATTAATGAATTCTTAGCTAGAAAACAAAATTAATTAGCCACTACAAAACAACGATATGATTCTAAAGAATTTAGTTGACAGCTGCACTTTCTTGGTTCTCTAATCTTGACTCCTTCATCGAATCAAACATAAGGAAAAAAAAAAATCTTAAATGGTAAACGTATTACAAAAAATTGTTGTAAACAACCTGAAGCGAATGGATGATGTGGTTAATTAGCGATATTTCATTCCTGAAGAGAGTGAATAACGCTCGAGTGTTATTGAAGACTTGAAGCCAATCTTGTAGTTGTCCTATTGCATTCTAAATTTCATTAGCAACATTCTCTAATTCTGTTTCGGAGTTTTTCACCAATAATCATTGTCTTCTCTCTGTAGTCATTTCATGAGTTTTCTCCAATCCCAAAGTTGTTCTTGTATTATATTATTGTTCAGTCAAGTTTAGGCTGCTTAAATAATAAAATTCACTATAAGACAAACCAAAATAATAAAATTCACTTATAAGACAAACAAAAATAGATAACATGAAATATATATACTCATAAAATTAATTAATTACTTAATCTTCCAGTGTTGTCACGAGCTATTTAAGAAATTGATATAGCGAGCCATGCAATGCGATAAACACATAGAATGAAGCGAAAATTTGACCATCGGGGGATGTGAAAGAAAAATCGCCGTAGTCAACGTTCATTACAGTGATTATATTAAAGTATCATACATCTAAATTGTGGAACTTCTTACCCTCCAATATAGGTATTAATGAAATAATTGAGCCTGTCAATAAAAGCAACATAATTGCTGTAGAAACAATCTGAATATAGCTAGTCCTATGGTTGAATCTCGTCCATTGAGTTGCTTGAAATAAAAGCCAACCAATGGCAGCTGCGCCAAAAAAATTGTAAGTAGCGATGTGATCAAAATTGAAATACCCATGTTTGGGATTGTGAAATTAAAAGATTCGACTAAGCCATCGGATCCCTTTGCAATACTCTCCTCGTCGTTCATCGTTTGCTTGCTAATGAATAGTTGAGAATCTTGGGATGGTCAATTTTATGAGCATTAGGTTTGCCATATGCACTACTTAATGAACAAATTTATGTAATTGTTTACTTAAAGTGGGTTACTTTCCTTAAAGATTTATATTATGAGCTCAAAGTTGGATGCTTTTTTATTTTATTTTTGGAGTTTGATTGTTCAAGTTTGGACCTAATATATTCTGTTCTACTGTGATGCACTTGTTAAATAACCAAGAGGTGATATATCTAACAAGTACATCACAATAAGACATAATATATCATTGATCCAAACATGAACAATCAAACTCCAAAAATAAATAATAAAAAAAATCCAACTTTAACTCATAATATAAATCATAAAGGAAAGTAGCAAACCCAAAATCACCCAATGCTCATAAAATTGACCATCCCAAGATTCTCAACTATTCATTAGCAAGCTTTATTGACTGAAACCCATCAACCAAGCAAACGATGAACGATGGGGAGAGTATCGCAAAAGGATCTGACGGCTTTGTCGAATTTTTGAATTTCACATTTCCAAAATGGGTATTTCAATGTTGATCACATCACTACTTAATATATTTTTTTTGTGTCTAGGGCTACAACTGCCATCAATGTAGCCATTGGTTGGCTTCTATTTCAAGCAACTCAATGGATGGGGTTGAACCATAGGACTAACTATATTCATATTGTTTTTGCAACAATTATGTTGCTTTTATTGTTGATAGGCTTAGTTATTTCATTATTACCTATATTTGAGGGTAAGAAGTTCCACAATTTAGATGTGGTATTTTAATATAATCACTGTAATGATCGTTGGCTATGGTGGATTTTCTTTCATGTACTCCAAATGTCCAGTTTTCGCTTCATTCTGTGTTCATCACGTGGCTTGCTATATCAACTTCTTGAATAGCTCATGGCAACACTGGAGGATCAGATAATTAATTAATTTTATGAGAGCATATATTTCATGTTATCCATTTTTGTTTGTGTTATAAGTAAATTTTATTATTTATGTAGCTTAAAGTCAACTAAGTAATAATATTATACAAGAACCACTTTGGGATCAGAGAGAGCTCATGAAATGACTACAAAGGGAAGACAAAGAGTGATTATTGGTAGAAAACTCCGAAAGGGAATTAGAGAATGTTGCTGATGAATTCAGAATGCAATAGGACGACTACAAGATTGGCTTCAATTCTTCATTAACACTCGAGCATCATTTATTCTCTTCAGGAATTAAATACCGCTAATTAACGACATCATCCATCTGCTTCAAGTAGTTTACAACAATTTATTATAATACATTTACCCTTTAGGAATTTAATTTTTTTTTTCTTGTGTTTGATTCAATGAAGGAGGTAAGACCCGAGAGCCAAGAAGATGTAGTTGTCAACTAAATTCTCCATATTCATATCATTGCTTTTTGTTTAGTGGCCAATTAGTTTTGTTTTCTAGCCAAGAATTCATTAATTAGTTTTATTTAGTGGCCAATCATTCATTAATTAGTTTTGTTTAGGGGCCAAGAATTCAACGGCTTAGAATTTCTAAACAAGAATCTATCTCTCTCCACTACACACACAAATAAGTAGGGACAAATATATGCACGCTATATGAAACCTGCAAAGCTCTGACACGCAAGTTAGCTCCCGAACTTGACTCCTCAGACGATCAGGATTACAAAAGAACTCAACAAAGACACCTCGTTGAAGCTCAATTTCCTTGGCATGATGTTTTACAATCTGCATATTTCCAATATTTATCACACGATTAAGGTCCAGAAAGTAGTTAACTAAACCAATATATGCGCCAGAAAGCAGTTACCTCATTTTTCTTACGATGCTCCAGTGTCACCTCTTCAACTGCAGCAGAGAGTTTTGCATTTATTTTCTCCATTTCATCAAGCTCTTTCATCAATGGCTGCCAAACAAAGGCAAAGATAAAATCAATTTGTACAGGAACAGAGGCGAGAAAGTACTCAAAAATTACCGCAACAAGCTGCAATAACTTTGTGTTCAAATGGTCAATAGCCGATCAGAAAATCTAGAAGAAAAGAAAAGTAAAACATGAAACTATGATTTCAACGCTAGGACACATTAGGACAACTAAAGGTTTTTTCCTTCTTTTAGTTGTTCGTATAACTATCATTTTAAAATGAAACATAAAATGTTAACCCACCGTGAGTTTATTGCTACTTCTTGTATTCTGTCTTTCAACCAAATTTAGATATCAAACTTATCCCACACGAAAAACATCAATTACAAAGCAAGTTAAAACATAAAATTCTTCAAGGTTGAAAAAAGATCTAAACAAGACACGATTCTCCATGTTCAGATCTTCTACTTTGTGACTTTAACGTGCACATGATGCATAGAATACCACACAAAGGAAAAAGGAATGCCAGTAAAAATGGAAACAAACGAAGCAACAAGAAATGAAGGTTTAATAGTGAGGTCATACCCGTGGGGTCAGTATAGGTTGTGCGGTTGTCGAAGACGCAAATAACAATTGCTGCAAACTTTGAATTAAAGTGCACCTGATACAATCAGTGTTATTAGGACCAAATCAGTGTAGACACTTTTATGCAGAAGAGATGACCAAATCAGTGTTATTGAGAAGGCAACGCATGCTAGACCACTACCATAAAGCTACCCAATACCAGAGAGGCCTATGATGCCAAATTACATCAAATTCTACCATCAACCATTCATATTTTACATTTTCACCAGAAATACAGGAACAGATGCAAAACATTAGATAATTAGTTGGTTTCATTGAGGTTCTGAACGTCATATTGTATAGAATTAGTTGTCATATAAGGCTATCAGTGTTCCAGCAGGACTGATTTTCTGACATATTTAGTGTAACATGGATGTGGATCCATTCAGCCATCGAATTTTCAAAGTGAATGGGCAGAAAGATATCAAAACGCAGGCAAAATGCCTTATGACTGCGTGTCATCGTTGTCCGTATGGATGAAAAAGAGAATACCATGCAGAGCAAGGCAGTTACTTTGTGATGATGGCTACAACGATCATCAATAGGGTCAGTATCCCATCAATAGAATATATGAAGTAAGCAATGTGTAATTTCATTAACTAATTAGTCGTACGTTCAAATCCTATCATTGCAATGAGTAGGGAAAAAAAACTAAGAGTACTAACTTGCATGATTGCAATAATTAACCCACATGCACAAGGTATATTACATAATTTGCACACGGCTATTTATAGGCCAAGTAAAAAGTTGTTAGCCTAATAAGTAATAACCTCAATGGATAAAAAATAGAAGAGTAACTCACAACCCATTTACAATACCCGGAGCTGATACAATACCCGGATCTGGAAGTGAGTTCTCAAGATCAGACTGAAGGGTCATCAAGTCTGAATTAAGACTAGATCTCTGCTGCACAATACCCGAAGCTGATACATTTGTTGATAGCCCAACTTGAGCATCTAATGCAAGAACACATAAATTTAATAATTGAAAAAAGAGAGGAAATAATGGTATTAATAAAAAATCTTATCAACATTTTTGTCTATTGAAGAAGAATGTATTGTCATTACTTGAATGGATACTTAAAAGATCTCTATCAGTTGAATATCATAGTACTAGAGTACAAAATCAGAATATTATTAAATAAATAAAAATGCCAAAACGGTTACAAAACTTCATGAGACTACATTGTGACACGTTTGTTCTAAAGTAAAAATAAACTAAACCCTAATCTCTAACAAAACCTAATTCTAACGGGCTGAGTCCAAATCCTAAACTTATTACTTTCCAACACTAACACCATGCAAAAAGTGATCCTGATCATCCACTCCTCCTTACATCAGATGTCGCTTGAATTAATGCCGGGCAACGACCCTATAATGATTACAAAAGAACATCAACAGGCCATGATAGTGGACGAAAGGAAAAAAGAGAATGAAGGGTTTAAGCGTGCAAGGGTGTAAGCAAGGTTTCCCAAATAATCTGGAGCATAATACTACCCAGTTCTGAGCAACTGAGCATAACAGTATTACAATGTGGTGTTATGACTTCAAGTTTTGAATACATTTAGAATCATCCAACAGTAAGAGAGAATAATGGAGGTGAAGGAGAAATGGATTTTAGATGTCCACAGAGAGAGAGAGAGAGAGAGAGAGAGAGAGAGAGAGAGAGAGAGAGAGATTTTGTTGCTGATAGGTAGGCATGCACCTCTGATTCAGTAACTTTAAGCAAGGAGTATGATCCGAGCATGTTTTCTTTTCCAACTGACAAGCCCTTTTTAAGAACTGATGCCTTGCAAGCTGATTAACAAGATGATTTATAAACTGTCAAGACAATTGAATAAGAAAATGTTAGATCAGAAGATCAGGAATCTTTGTGATTTGAACTCATTGCTCTTTCGATTGATAATTAGACAATTAGTAGCTAACAATACCGCTTTCTGCCGGTTAATGTAATATTCTTGTCGCATGATCTTTAAGTCATAATCACCTACAAATTGATAATTCAGATCACATTAGCTACAAACTTTTTGAGCCATGCAAGGCAAATAATCTGATGTTGTTTCATCTTACAGTTGGTTTAGTTACTAATAATACCTTGCAATATGTCTGTGTCTTAGAGTTGAGCCAGCTCCCAACAAAGACCCAGAATAGTCTGAGAAAGGAATACACAGTACGTCAAACACTATAACTCAAACTAGATCAAGGATAGAAAAGTGTTTTGAAGGCAGAAATAAGCATACAGAAAAATCTTGTAAGAGTATCAACGTATGCACCACCCCCAAGAAAAACAAATTAAAAGAGAGAACCCCAGAAGATAAATGAAAGTATAAATACAAGCAACATGATCGGGCTTAGTGCCTCTGGCTCTGCCTCTGGCCTGGCGAGATTTGGACTCAAGCTGAAGGTTGGGTATAAAGGTTTCGGCATAAAGTCGGATTTTTCCAGGCGCTTCTGCGACCAGGTAGTCGATTTTGGGGTTTCTCCAATCAATTATGTTAGCGGTGGGACTGAGATTTCGACAATTAAGAAGGGCCAGTCAACGGAATGCTATTTTTACAAGGCAAATAATTTTTATTACTGAGAAATAAGTTGGAGATGGTTGGTTTGTTCATAAACTAGCAATTACTAATCTCGTATGGAGGCTGATATCTATGGGTTGAATTGGAAACGTTGGCATTGCAATGCTGCGGCGTGTCCTTTTGTTGAATGAGTAGGTTTCACTAGTTTTGTATGCGTTTGTTGTTCTTTTCATCTTCCGTTGATATGTAAGTCAGAATTGTTCAAGGAATTGTTAGTGCTGCAAATAATCAAGCCAAACAAGCAATGGTTTTGCCCTTCCAGCCCATTTCACTTTGCTTTTAATTGTGCGAGTTACTATGCAGATATACATGAAGATTTATGTCAAACGAAAAAGAATTGGAATGTGATGTTTCAATTCGTTTTCTTTAAAGTTGAAATGTTTACTTAAAGCCTTTTTAGTTTGGGTTTACGGTTTTCGTTGACATAATTAATCATGACTCCTGCCATGGTTGCCAGACACAGATGAGGCTGTGTGTGTAGACACATATTTATGTTATTATCAGTATGCCCGTTTGCTTTCTGCTTGGCTTCTTAGTAGAGAACTTGCATCGCCTCTATGCATTCTAGTTAATTGTTTTGCTCTAATTACTTCACTTGGCAACAAAATTACCCGTACGAAATCAATACCCGGTTTCATATTTCATCATGTCTTGTATGCGTACATTAAGAGAGGGGGGCGGACGATTCTTAACCACAAAATAGTCAGCGCACACTTTCAATAACCACTGTAACTTGATAGCATTGTCTGGTAACAAATCATGCATATCATACTGCAGCTGATGCTCAACTTCAAGGTTGAATTCAAAGTGTGTCCATCCATCTTGTTGGCAATCGAAAATCTCTCAACTTAAAAGCAGAAACCGCATCTTCCTAGTCTACTGTCACCTGAAAACAACACACCGGCAATGGTATTGGGCACTACGTACACATCAGCAATGTTAAAAATTTGTCCCCGTACTAGCTGTAGATTGCAAATATGGCTTACCAGTTCGAGATGGCTCAGCAAAGCTCCACGTAATAAATTCTTGAGCTTGTTACATTCATCTACCATGTGGCCCGAACTGATCAATTCCTCAAGTTGGCACCACTGACACTGAATCCTGTGTATGGAAACCAGACCCCAAGTGGTCTTTTACGCTTGATTGTGTCAGCCGGCCTCTGTGGAAGAGAACATGTTAAGTTAAACAACCAGCAGAGCAGAAATCAACATGATATGAGAAAGCGTACCGTCCCTACAATACTAATGACACGAAATTAAGATACACTGCTTTTGCATCAGTTCGTTTGTCCCATTTTTCATCTAAGGTACATCAACAACCCTACTATTTTATTTAACCTCCCTATACATGAATCATTAATTCTAATGTTCCAAAAATTCCAGTATTAAGCACGAGAGGCACTTACATTATGATTACGGAAGCACTATTACATTAAAGAGGAATGCTATTCAGACTCAATCAAAGTAGTCTAAAAAGGGTCTTCCTTACATCCGTCATCCGTCATTTTGATCAAAATAATCTAAAAGGGACAACAATACATAAAATAAAATAAAAATATCGCCAACTACTGTGTTTTGGAGAAAAAACGTCCCCCCACTACCTCATCAATAACCATTCTACTACATTTCTACCCCTCTATGAAGCCCCGCCCATCCCCCTGATTCCATGGCTCCCATCACTCCAACCCCATTCCCTCCTCCCTCATCGCCCACACCTCCACATTCAAACCAAACTCCACCATAAACTCACCATCTTATTAAGTCCATATGAAACTTTGATATTAAACCAAACTCCGCCATAGAAAACACAAAATGGCATGAACTTTTATAATGCAAAGTTAATATCATGGGTAATAGAAAAGAACAAGCTGCAATTTCTGCAATTTACCATTGATGCAAACAATCCAATATGTACTCGAGCAAAAATTTGTAGCTTCTCTGTATCGACCGTAATCAACATATAGTTGGAATAATAATGCCGGATTTGATTCTTGGCCTGTCATGCCCCAGGTCTTGTCCTTTCTACCATCCTGTCAAAACCCTAAGGCTTGGTTGTTGTTTTTTTGAACAGAAAAGGATAAACTAAGTGACATAGGATATCAGATGCATCATTAACGAAGAAGGATAAACTAATAAGATGGGGGGAGAGAGATGTTGAAAATCAATGTCAAAATTAGGCAAGGAAAGTTAGGCAATATTAGGTATGGTTGAATAAAAATTATTAGGTGCAATTAATGTGTTTTGTGTGGTAATAAATAATCTTAGTTTAATCATTTGGTTTGCTATAAATACCCAAGTTCTCAAGCATTGTATATCATCCAAGGAAAAACAAAGCCTAGAGCTAAATAAGAAAAGCTTTGCTAATTAGTTTGTTTTGTGAGCTTTCTTTAAGAGTGTGTTCTATTTTCTTCTTCTTGGGATCATTAGAGTTATCTTGGATACTCTTCTTATTCAACAATTGGTATCAGAGCCAAGTCGGTCAGGGATCGTTCTTGGTAGAGCATTGGTTGTAAAGTCTCTTGAAATTCCGAGTATGCTCTGTGGTTGCAGTTTTGACTGATCTTCCACATCAGAAAAGGTTTCTTGAGATTATTGCTGGGGTTATCACAAACCTTGAGAGGGAGCTTCTTTGTGTTGAGAGTAGTGTATTACTCTGCACGGTAGTCACTCAAGCTTGTTCGGTGTAGTCAAAGTCTTGCCGATACGCCGGGTGATCTTCAAGTTGTTGGAGGAATCAAGAAGCTCAACAACCAAAACTATAACACGTGGGCAACGTGTATAGAGTCTTACCTTCAAGGTCAAGACTTGTGGGAGGTTGTCGGTGGTAGTGAAGTTACACAACCGGCAGCGGAAGATGCTAACGGCGTCTTGCGGAAGTGGAAAATTAAAGCAGGCAAATCAATGTTTGTTTTAAAGACCACAATTGAAGAAGAAATGTTGGAGCACATTCGGGATGCCAAAACGCCAAAGGAAGCATGGGACATTTTTGTTACACTCTTTTCGAAGAGGAACGATACAAAATTGCAACTTCTCGAGAATGAGTTGCTATCGATGGTACAACGCGACATGACGATTGCCCAATACTTTCACAAGGTGAAGTCGATATGCCGCGAAATTTCAGAATTAGATCCAACAGCTCCTATTGGGGAAACCAGGATGAAGAGAATAATTATCCATGGTTTGAGACCCGAATATCGAGGGTTCATTGCCGCTATACAAGGATGGCCGACACAACCATCGCTTGTTGAGTTTGAAAATTTGCTTGCAAGTCAAGAAGCTATGGCCAAGCAAATGGGAGGAGTCTCACTGAAGAGTGAAGAGGAAGCGCTCTACACCAACAAAAGTAAAGGCAGCTTTAAGCAGCGTGCTGGTGGTGGATCTAAAAGAAATGGTGACAAGGAAAAAGGTCATCAAGGAGGAGGGAGTTCTCGGCCAGGGGGAGCTCCGAAGTATCATGGCAATCGTGGTCAGTCCCAGAATAATAAAAGATTTGAGGGCAAATGTTACAATTGTGGAAAGAATGGCCACATGGCGAAGGATTGCTGGTTCAAAAGGCCTGCAGAAAGTAACGTCGCCAACTCAGAGAAGAAAATTGAAGATGATTGGGATGTCATTGCGTCTCTAGCTGTGGAGGAAGAATGGGACGCAGAAGCATCATCTTGTTGGTGCTCAAAAAATGAGGCGTCACTTGACCCAAAAGAGTTTGAAGATACGTTGCAAGGAAACTGGGAGACCAAGCTGCCCAAATCCAATCAAGTCCAGATGAGCCTGAAGATTTGATTGTTGGAGACGATGTCGAGCAAGAAGTACCTAAGAGTCCTTGGCAAACAGGTGTGTACCAACAACCACAAGAAGTTAGACCTAGTAGAGTGGAAGTATCAACTCCACAATCACAACTAAGAAGGTCAACAAGAGTACGAAAGCCAAGTCCTAAATATGCTAATGCTGCCATAACTGATGGAGCACCAAAAGAACCTGAGGTGTTTGAAGAAGCATCACAGAGTTCTGAATGGATAAGAGCTATGGAAGAAGAAATCACTGCGCTTAAGCAGAATCAGACTTGGGATCTCGTGCCAAAGTCAAGAGATGTGAAACCCATATCCTGCAAGTGGGTTTACAAGATAAAGCGTCGTCCAGATGGGTCAATCGAGAGGTACAAGGCACGATTGGTAGCTCGTGGTTTCTCTCAACAGTACGGACTAGACTATGATGAAACGTTTAGTCCAGTGGCGAAGCTTACAACAGTACGAGTCTTACTTGCACTTGCAGCCAACAAAGACTGGAATCTGTGGCAGATGGATGTGAAGAATGCTTTTCTTCATGGAGAGCTGGATCGGGAGATCTACATGATCCAACCAATGGGATTTCAGAACCAAGATCATCCTGAATATGTGTGTAAACTGCGGAAAGCACTCTACGGATTGAAACAAGCACCCAGGGCGTGGTATGGTAAGATTGCTGAATTTCTAACACAAAGTGGTTATTCAGTAACAACTGCAGATTCCAGCTTGTTTGTCAAAGCCAATGAAGGAAAGCTAGCTATCGTGCTAGTGTATGTGGATGACTTGATCATAACCGGTGATGATGAGGCAGAAATTCTTCGGACGAAGGAGAATTTATCAGTCCGTTTCCAGATGAAGGAACTTGGCCAACTCAAGCACTTCCTTGGTCTAGAGGTTGATCGCACACAAGAAGGAATATTTCTCTGTCAACAGAAGTATTCCAAAGATTTATTGAAGAGGTTCGGAATGCTCGAATGCAAGCTGATCTCTACGTCGATGGAGCCAAATGTCAAAATGAGTGCACATGAAGGAAAAGATTTGGAAGATGCGACGATGTATCGACAATTGGTTGGTAGTCTGATCTACTTAACCTTGACTCGACCTGACATTTCTTATGCAGTTGGTGTGATGAGTCGGTACATGCAAAATCCAAAGAAGCCTCACTTGGAAGCAGTTCGACGAATACTGAGATATGTGAAGAGTACAATTGACTATGGTCTTTTGTACAAGAAAGGTGAAGACTGCAAGTTAGTTGGTTACTGTGATGCTGATTATGCGGGAGATCATGACACCAGGAGATCAACAACTGGGTATGTGTTTAAGCTTGGTTCTGGAACCATCTCTTGGTGTAGCAAGAGACAGCCAACGGTATCTTTGTCAACCACAGAAGCAGAGTATAGAGCAGCAGCAATGGCAGCTCAAGAGAATGCATGGCTGGTACAGTTGATGAGTGATCTACATCAACCAGTAGATTATCCAGTACCATTGTACTGTGATAACCAATCGGCCATTCGCTTGGCGGAAAATCCAGTCTTTCATGCAAGAACTAAACATGTGGAAGTGCACTACCACTTTATCAGAGAAAAGGTTCTACAAGAAGAGATTGAGATGAGACAAGTCAAGACGAATGATCAAGTTGCGGACTTGTTCACAAAAAGTTTAAGTACAGGCAAGCTCGAAAATTTTCGCTGTCTGCTCAGCACAGTGCAAAGAATGAGAGCTGACATTGAGGGGGAGTGTTGAAAATCAATGTCAAAATTAGGCAAGGAAAGTTAGGCAATATTAGGTATGGTTGAATAAAAATTATTAGGTGCAATTAATGTGTTTTGTGTGGTAATAAATAATCTTAGTTTAATCATTTGGTTTGCTATAAATACCCAAGTTCTCAAGCATTGTATATCATCCAAGGAAAAACAAAGCCTAGAGCTAAATAAGAAAAGCTTTGCTAATTAGTTTGTTTTGTGAGCTTTCTTTAAGAGTGTGTTCTATTTTCTTCTTCTTGGGATCATTAGAGTTATCTTGGATACTCTTCTTATTCAACAAGAGAGAGAGAGAGAGAGAGAGAGAGAGAGATGATTTGTTCAATTACACAAAAATATAGATGCTGTAAAACGTGGCTTCCTCTTTTATTTACAAACCACATAGAGATTTACCATGAACATCTTTACCAGCCAAAGAGGCAAATCAATTTGAGGATCCGTACCAAGAAGAGTTTCAGCAACAATTAGTGGTAAACTGGCATGGAACACTTTATACTTGTCCTGCATATTTTGAATACATCAAAAGGGAAGGATAAAATGAAAATGCTTAAATGGAGCAAAGAGACAGAGGATGGGCATGGTGCCTTGTAAATTACGAGTACACATACTCCTGACTTCCTTAAACATACGTATAAGAACATATTTGACTACGCAAAAGGTAGAAGCACCAGCAAAGGCTGCCTCACCTACATTCGTGTTGATAAATTATAAAGAGAATGAAATGAATTAATCAAAATTTGATAGCCTAAGAGAATTTAAACAGAACTATTAGAATTATAGGAAGATAAAACACTTAATTTAGGAAGCTAGATCACTAAACACAGTAGGAACCAAATCTTCTTATATATCAGAATCCTAATTACAATAAACTTCTATTTACCTGGCCTATTCCTAACCCGTTTCCCCAGCAACGCTCACCACCGACATGGGGCAACCCAAAAGCTCAGTTAAAATATACTTCGACGTAGTCTATCATCAATAAATTACTCGTTTTAAAATTAAAAAAAAAAATATTGCATACTTGTGATTTTTTTTTTCAGTGAACAGCATACTTGTATTAAACAAATTCAAAATAAAAAAAGATAAGATCTGAGGCACTTGACCAGATTCAGCATAGGATTATAGTAAAGGATTATGAACGTAAATAGGTACTTAATTCTTCGAGATATTCATACGAAACAGAGCCATTCAAAATAATTTTGTAGTATTCAAATATTCAGGCAAAGCTTCCATATATGCAGTTGTTTCCTTAGTTGAACAAAACCTCAACAGTACTTTCAAACAATTTATTTCCTGTTCCTTCTCATTTGAAACCTTAAGAGAAATAACACTAGGCTGTCTAAAATTAAATATGGGCGGTACTAATTATCTCTTAAAACCCTCAAAATCCTAAATCTAGAGACTATTTTTTTCTTATTCAATAATGTAAACATGGAATCTATCCTTCTTCCATAAATCATATTTAAAATGTTTCCTTCTAATATTTGATAAAAGCACATAGATGGTTAAGAAGCTCAAAAAGATTGACGACACCGAATATACATACAAGGTAAAGCTCAAGAGTTCCCCAGTGACTGATTCCCTTAAATTGTTCATTTGCAGAACCCACATCTGGTGAACCATGAACAGCCACATCAGCCATTGATGAAGTCAACAGAAGACCACGTAATCTGTGTTCATTCCTGAAAAATATCACATAATTCAGATTCAGTTACAAAGAAATTACTACAAGATCAGGAATCGCCATGGTCGTTTTCTTGGAGGTTTTTGTCAATGGATTGGTCATTGCAACTTTTTTTTTGCAGAGTTATCAACAATTATTATTGGTATTGAGTTTCCATATCAAGAGGGTTGGCATTGTCTTTGGTTGGAAAGTGATAGTTCTAGTGTTATTTCTGCTCTTCAATCGTCTGATTTTGATCCTCCTTGACCTCTTCATACGCAATGGTCTATTTGTTTGGATTGCATTCGGAAAATAACTTTCTACGCATCTCACATATATCACGTAGGAAATCTTGTTGCGGACAATTTTGCTAACATGGGATTGTCTTCTCCATCTTTAACTTGGCATGATTCTCCTCCGATGGTGGTTTGTGCTGCTCTATTTTCAGATTATGTTGGCTTGCCTTGCTACTGCTTCTCAAATTAATGTGTATGTCGGCATCCAGATTTGTCTCACATTTTTTTTTTTGTTTTTTTTTCTCTCCTAACTTTATGGGGTTGTTTGACTTGTTTTGCAGGTTTAGACCTCCTTTAGATTGGTTTTAGAAGAGTTAAGTTTCATGTCCCCCACCCGGCCCCCCCCCCCCCTCTCTTTTCTTTGTATCATTCTCATTTTTTGTTTCTAGAAGGATAATGTTTATGTCCCCCCTTTCTTTTTCGTGTATTCCTTTTTATTGTCTCTGTTTTTTTAGGGGTAAGGTTTATGTCCCCTCCCCCCATCTAGGTGTAACTTATTTTTTCGTTATCAATAAAATTACCCTTGTACCATGGAGGTTTCCCAAAAATAAAAAAAAGAAACAAAATGTAATTCTAATTCAATTTCACCAATACGTTTGAGGAGACATCAACACCATTCCACATAGAAGTAGTGTTCACTACACTTAACAATTCTCCAAACGAGAGAATTACACTACAGGGACAAATGGAAACAAATCTAGCTTTATAAACAATAAAACGATTGGCTTCAATACATTCAATAGCGGTCAAGCGGACAATAATATAAAACTTAAATACAACCTACCAACAAGTCTTCATAAACCTACATAATATGAATGATCATACCGTAAACACAAACAATAGAAACGCTCATAATGTCAAAGATTAGGGCTAAAATAAACATAGGCCAAAGGACATTTCCAATATGAAAATATTGACTAATGAGATTTTTGTCTTCTGTCTATTTATTACTGAAATTTCACTTTCATGCATGATAATGATGCAAGTAAAACTTCTCTATCGCATCAGCATCCTTGTTGCAGAAGTTTTAGTTATCTATACGATGCTAATGTCAAACAAGTTATTTCAAATCAAAAGGCAAAAGGAAGAATAAAAGAGAGTTTGTGAAGAAAAAGTACTATGTTATGAAATCAAAATGCAATTGAGAATTTAGAGGTCACAAATACCATCTTTAGAAGCCAAACCATGGAAATTATATGAACTTTGCATAAAAAGTAGTTGAGATGATTCTGGATGTGTAAACTTGTATTAAGTTTCACCTCTCAGGTCACACTAGCTACTAGTCAAATCTGAAGACAAGCCAAGAGACCTCTATACTAATGTTGAGAGTGATAAACCTTAACACATAAAAAGGATGATAAGATCATTCAAGCAAACCAATAATTCAAAGAAAAAGTAACTAATTTTGTTCCATTGAGAAAATTGTATTCTATGATAACCCCCAATCCCAGAGAAACTGTTCATGCTGCACCATAACCAAAGACATATATCATAAGTCTACCATTGCATCACTAACTTCACCCAATATATGATATACTTTCACATTATCAACAAGTCGATGGATGAGATTGTATTGCCCATTGCAAATCTTGACACTTAGAAGTTAGAACCACATAGGACGTTTAAAAAAAAAAAAAAAAAAAAAAATCAGCCCAATTGATGGCCAACGTTTAGAAAACTCATAAAACCAAACTCGCACATTCACCCACAGAAACAGAAAGAGAAATTTGTCAACTCAATATACCCATTGCATTGGAAAGTGTAGAACATTTGATGCAATATTCCTAGATACCAAACCTTCAGAGTTATTCTCCTAACACTTCCATGCATTTACAAGGGAGGTAAGTTTCAATATAGACTGTAAGAAAAAAATAGAGAAGACTAACTCATAAAGATACAAAACAAAGGCAATACTTCCTCTGCGCCCACTATCACTTGGGAGTGGGAGCAACATTGGCTCTGAAGTTGGAAACCCCCAGCTAGAGGGAGTCGAAAGAAGACAATCTGGGTGGTGGATTTTTGCCGGATGGAGAGCGTCGACGTCGTCCTAGTCCAAGCTCAGCCCCCTTCCCTTCCCCTGATGCGCCAACTCCCTTCCTCTTCCCCCTGATGCACCGCCAGCTCTCTTCCCCGACTTTCCCAGAAATATTCCCAAATTTTACCCGTGAATTTTACGACTTTTACGATTGAGGAATCAAACCCGTTTGAACGAAAGATGTAGCGGACGAATTGGTTTTACGCGTGAGCTTGCCCATTTTCAGCCCTTCGATCGTACCCTTAGAAACGCCCTTCAAATTATCTAAAATATAAAACTATTTTAATGAAACTCTCTTTGTTAACTAAAAAATAAAGAAAAAAACATCTTTATCTTCTATCACAACCAATAAATTAATGACAGTAACATAATTTTATAATATAAATTTTATTTTTTAAAACCTTACCTACATATAAGTTTATTATTTTTAATTTAAAAATAAAATAAAATAAATACCTCTCTCCTTCAATTTTAACAATCAAAATAAAAAATTCATGTGTTTTGTGAGTGGACATATACTAGTGGGTATTAGAAAAACTTATAAGGCTTTGAGTATGGGTACAACATAATTGGGACGCCTATTGAGCTTATTAAGAATGGACCCAGAGAATTAAAAAATTACTCTCCTTCCCATAAAAACGGTTGGTATTCTATTTCTACCTAGTACCAACGATAGAAACCCTAACATTATCTTTCCCTCGGCCCGTGTTGTTGTTCATCTTTTCTCCCACTGCCTAGCTCATCCGTGTTCGTTCTCAAATAATTAATCAACAATGAGGACATCCAATAGCCACCGCCCTGTCCATATGAAATATTACAGGCCTGTACCTGTTAAGGTAGAACAGTCATTCCCCCCGACGAGAGTTGTCGTGGGCACTGCAGTTCTTATTGTGAGCTTTGTGGTCTTCGTCCTCATCCCGTCGTTTTTGGTTTACTCGCCCTTCCTGGATCCATTGCAAGTAAGTGTCGAGTCGATTACCGTTTCCCGACTCAGCGCTGCCGGGTCCGAGTGTACCGCCGAATGGGAGATGAAGCTCGTAGTCACAAACCCCAACGGCGGCCAGGACCTCTACTTTGAAGATCGTCTGCAGGCCACGCTCTTCTTGTACGACCGCTGGTTTGACGGCAGCTTCATGCTGGCTACTAAGTCATTGCCTCCTCCCTTGCCTTTAACCAACGAGACCAGCCAGACGGCCACTTCGAGTTTCAAAATGCAAATTGATAGTGCCTACTTAGGTGAAGTGCTGAGCGAGGAAATCTCGCAACGGATAGTTCAAGTCCGCCTGATAGTGACGGCTCGGTTTCAGCTTTTGCCCACGACTGGGGAGATTGATGATGGGGAGACCGACAGATTGCGTGTGTTACGGCTCTCCTGCCCCAAGAGCATGGGGCTGTGCGAGCCCGTTTCTACCCGTAGCAGGAACATCATTTGACTCTTTATTAAATGTGTAAATGTGTTGGTAAATGTAGTTTGCTTGCACTAGACAGACTGGTGTTATGTAAATTGAGTCTAATTAATTCCAAATTAATCCAGTGATGTCTTTTCTTATCTGATGTGTGATTGGGTATTACATACATTGTAGTTGGGAAATGCAGGGTTGGGCTCATTAAACCGATTAAGTAATTTAGTAATCTAGTGATTGCGTTCTTGTTCTGAATTCTCCAGATTTATATTTGTTTGATATCGCTTTTAGCTTTTGTGGGTAAAGCAAAAACGCTGGCAACACCAAACTGAACCAAACAAAAACGATGTGTATAAAGGAATTGACTGATTTTAGATGTTTGAAGAAAATGCCAGTCCTTTGAATTTTAGTGGTAGATGATATAGTGCCTTATGTGTATGTATGATGCAGACAAAACATGTGTTCTCTCATCCCCAATGCCTGATTAATTACTCCTTTGGAATAATTAGTAGACAGCACCACATTTCACATAGTTGGCCATTATCGGAAGAGTTCTGCACATTTCTGTACTCAGCAATCCTACACCGAACACGTCTTGTATAATCTTCAAAAGCTGCTCCTGAGCTCTTTCCTGTTATGGTTTATGTGATTATTCCTGTCTGTCCAGGTGTGGTAAATGAAGTCACTCCAAGCAAACTTTATAACCAAAGTAAATAGAATATTGTCATAAAAAATTCTCACAACCCAGTCCGGCTAATTTGATTAGTCGGCTAGTTGCCTATTAACTCTTGCACTTCATCTTGTCATGGTTCTCAAGATTTATTGTCATGCTCTTCATTAATGATCTGACACCCACATTGTTTTTGTAGTGTAAGATGTGAAACCCCTTATTCATGGTATCCGCTAGACGAGAGTGCTGCTTGTGCTACCTTTACTTTGGATCTATCTGACTACTTTGGTCCGGTTGCTTTTTGGGATTTGGTTTCCGGCCAGATCAACACTCCATTTTGTTAAAGAAGGTTCTTCGACCAATATCTTTGATAGTAGATTATTTGGTGCTCATTAGTTGGCTACTCCACGTCGTTGCTCACGTCTTTTGTTGATTCCTAATGTCATCGGCTATAGAACTTCCAAATTTCTGTGCATTGATGATTGAGTTAGCTGCAGTTGCCATAGACTGACTTTGATTTGTCCTGTTATTGTTGCCGCTAGAGAGGTGACCTCATATTCGCAATGCCCAGAGTGATTCTGAAATGTCCATTGCTTGCAATTTTGAGAAAGATCCACATACGAACAAACTTGCATTTACAGGGCAGCAACATCTAGCAAATTGGAACAGTTGAGAGTCCATTAATATGTTCATTGTTAAGCTGCTTAAAAGGATGGTCCCTTCGGAAACTACTTTTGTTAATGGCACAGTTAAGTTAGCCGTTTGTTTCATATAGCAAATTTCCTTTTCCGTTCAATTATTTTGAGTTGGAAAATTGTCTCGAGTGTGCATTCCTCGTTATTTCTAGTATGGAATGAGTCAATCATCCACTTTAGTATCTTATTGAAAAAAATTGTCGATAGTTTTATGTATTTGATCTCCAGTGTTTGCAGCCTTGTCTGGAGGAGCTCCTTCTAACTTCCATGATATGAAATCCCGGAGGCAGCCATTTATTGCTCAGAGATGCTTGTCGGATTCTGAAAGAGAGCGAAGGAGAGGTGCTAATGGTCTATGTCTTATATATCTCTATGATGAGAGGCCTGGAATGGGGTGCACAGGCTTCCTCGACCGTCACTGTGACATCTTATGATATCTACACTATCTAACAACAGGCAGCTTGTTAGTAGCTTAAGTTTTTTTCACCCCTCTTAAAACTTATTAACTTTGATATGCTTAATTTGAAAATAATCAGATGCTCTTTTACATAATTATGTGAATTATTGAATTTTCGAAAGAAATTGATTTAAATTTTTTTATATTTAGGCAGGCAAGAGAAAAGGAATTGACAAAGCAGAAAGTTTTAGAGAAAGCTAGAAAGCTTCAGGTAATAATCGTGAATGGATTTTGGGTTATTCTTCTTTTCATAGGCTCAAATGCAGTGCTTACTTTGTGGTTGACAATTTTTCTGAAAGCTATTAAGATAGCTTCTTTTGTCAAATTTTCCTTCCTTTTTAGTTAATGGTGAGAATATTACAGGTAAAAAAAAAAAAACTGCATGTTTCAAGGGAAAAAACACATTTAGCACACTTGGAAATTGCTGGAGGTATTGGCAAACCTCACTTTGTACATACATGCTTTACAATTCTTGGAAAACAACATGACTCCTGAAAATGATAGTAGCAAATATGATGTATTGGGACTAATATTTTAGTAACATGTTTCTTGCGGTGTTAGAGTTATGCCAGGATGGGTAGTTTACCGTTGGGTGTGGGTTGATGGTTGTACACGCATTACATTTGTGTTACGATACTTAAAAATAAAATCTTATTTCGTGGATGAATTTATTTCTACTCTTCGTTTAGGCATTGAAGCTGATGCAATCTTAACATCTTGATAGATTAAAAGTAGATATCTGTTTTGTATTCTCCACACTTCTGTCTAACTTCTTCTTGAGTGATAATTTAGTTAATTTCTTATTACTTTCTTGCAGGTTACATACATATGGCTTATATGAAGTAGGAGTTTCTGGTGATGGGAATTATCAGGTATTTGCAATAATGAGAATGCAAAGCAATAGGTTTGTCATCCTTTGATTTATATTAATTTCTTATTCTTTCGTAGATTAATAATTATGCGACTGATTATATTTTATTGTGTTAATGTGTGGCAAAATAGAGTGAGAGTGAAGAATGAATAAGGGTAAGATTTTCAAGTTATCCAAGGGCTTTAATATAACAAAACGTCTCGACATTTTAAATTTTTTTAGCCTCTCAAATCCATTTTGTGCATTAATTTTAAATTTTCGCTTTAATGTCATTAGTTTGATATAAATTTGTGTAACATACAATTTTTTATTACAAAAAAGAATTGACCTTAGAATAGAAGTTGTAGTTTTGCTTGATATTACTAGACTAGCAGGTAAAAAACTCAACCTTTTCCTATCTCTAAATGTTGATTCCTCTCTATTCAACTTAGAGTAATTCCTCTTTATTTTCAAGCCTCGAATGTTATAAACTATTACATTTCTTAAATTGTAAGTTGACGATTACATCGGTCCATTTTTTGAAAAATTTAAATTATCAGATGATGTCTCATGATACCAACTCCCCTCACAAAGGCATTATGAATCCAGCCAAATGCAACTTTCTAATTCCATTTTTTCCAACATTTAGAATAAATTTTTTTTTTTATCATGCATATTATCGTTCTTCGTTCTAGATTTGATTCGTTTAGTATTATAGC